>NC_091760.1:25876756-26179786 GCF_029378745.1 Bos indicus | reverse complement strand
AGCAATCAAATTGGAGCAGCATGGGATGAATTGGGGGATTGGGACTGACATATACACACTATTGATACTGTGTATACAATATGTAACTAGTGAGAGCCTATTGTATAGCACAGGGAACTCTACTCAGTGCTCTGTGGTGGCCTAAAGAGGAAGGAAATCCAAAAGAGGGGGAATATATGTATATGTACATCTGATTCACTTTGCTGTACAGCAGAAACTAACACAATATTGCAATGCAAATATACTCCAATAAAAGTTAATGTGCAAAGAATATTTTTGCTGTTCTTTGAAGTCTTTAACCATAGAACTCAACGCCCTTTTTAATAAGTTGTGAATAATCTTTATTTCTAACTCAGTACTCACTAAATTAAAAGAAATTGTCAGAGTTTATCCATATTACTAGTTAATAGTTTTCATACGGGATTTAGAAAGAAGAAAAATTTGGTGAGTTAAGAATAGCAAAAAAGAATGATAAAGGTGAAGAAAGTTTAGGAAATGTTCATATAATTGGATAGAGTCATCACATTTATCTCTCTGGGTCTTGAACTGAAGAAAGAAACTCATTATCAACTTCCTTCCTCTTAACCTTTGCTAAGAACTTTCAATTATTTCAATGTGCTATTTACTTTTCTTTCTTTTGCAAGAATAGCCACACTTTTATTTTAATTATAACTCTAAGTAAAAAGAAAGCCCTTGATACAAAACTTTAAACATAAAATCATTAGTGCATCTTTTGCTATAGTTCTGTTGTATAACAAGAAATTTAATATACTCTTCCTTTTTTTTTTCACTTGCAACCAATTTATTATCATATAAATCTTAACAGCCCCCACCCTTAATCTCATTAAAATAGAAGTTTAATCTCTTCTCCCTGAGTTTCTTATCACCAAGAAAACATATTCAGTAGCAAAGTTCATAGTGGAGCTGTCTTGGATTACTAAAATTTCATTACTTCCATAAAATTTGTCACAGTATATTTCCAGACAGATAATGAATTATCATTGAATACCTGTCAAAATAGATGATTTGGGCTCCTTTGAAGACTGGACTAGGTAACCTCATTATGCCTTCAAACCCAACTTTACTGAGACTCTGTGACAATGCAGACATTAAGCTTAGGCTGAGCTTCATCCCTAAGGAAGAACATAGCAGGAAGTAAAGAGAAGAAGCAGAGAGACCACCCAGAAGCCAATTGCATTTAAACCAGAAGGTAGCTGCAAAGATAACTAGGTTTTGCAGAAATAGAGTGACTGTCTCATCTAGTGGTTTTTCTTTTCCTAGATACTTACTGAGTTTAATAACCAGCCAAATTGGTGAATTATACAAAAGTACTTTTTTATTCACAATTTTTTTTAAATGTTTTCAAGCCACATGTATTAAGAGCCTCTGTACTAGATATGGTGCTAAATACTCAGGATCTTGGAATGCTCTATTGAAAGACCATTCACTGCCCTCAGAGTTTAGTCAACTGCTTTATTTTAGCACAGTAGGTAAATGTTGAGAAATAGGCATTCAGAGGGGAAAAGAAACAGACGAGAAACCTCTAATTAAAATATAGAGATCCAGAGAACATCCCCAGGAGTGGGACATTTGAGTTGAAAGAAGAGTAGAACTTGGACAGGAGATGGGATCTCTATGCCAAGGGGCGATACGGGTGAAAGCATGAAGATTTACAATGTATTAAATATATTAGGAACTGGAAGGAATGCGACACGCCTGGAGATAATGGTGATTGTGGTGCTTGAGTAAAAAGACAGATCCCTGAAAGTGAAGAACTTGAAAGGATAAGCCAAGATATTTGGACTTTCTCCTAAGACTACTGGAAGCCATAGGAGTATTTTAAGGCTGAAAATGAATATTAAATATTTCATTTAGTAAGGTCAGTGTCAGTCATGAGGGCAGAACTTGAGGGAGTGCTACAGTTCTGATTCTACTTAGGAATCTGGAAAGAAAGATGAAAGGCTAAACTATGGCAACAATAAATGGAATGAAGCCTGGCCCCAAGAAAAACTGGGACATAAACAGGGATATTTAGAAAGCAGGATACATAGGACTTGATAACTAGTTGAATATTTAGATGGGGAATAATTCATAAAATACAAATAACTCCATTTTCTAAAATAGAGAAAATATGAAAAAGGAGTACTGATGATGAGTTTGTTTTTAGCCATATTGTTTTTGATTTGTCTATAGGACATTCCAGGAAAGAGTCCAAAGAGTGTTTAGAAAGATAGCAAACCTGGCGTAGTGAGGAAGCCATGTCTGAAGAGAGGTGAATTCTCATTCTGACAGTTGCACCCTTGAACTTTAGAAAAGTTATGGGCCCCTCTGAACCTCAGTTTCTTTATCTATAGAGAGAAATAGTGTCAGCCTTGGAGACATGCCTTGGTCTAAGATAGGCCTGTCTAGTGCAGTTTGCTTCCTGTTAGAGATCATTGCCAGCGTGCCAAACCATCCCAAGGTATCCTAAATGGTCACATCAAGGAGGAGCTGTGTGTGCCTCAAAATGTAGAAATATCTATTTACCAAATAATGTCTCGTTGATAAACTAAACTTTTCAAAATTCCAGAACATGATGGATTTTTAGATACATTCTATTTTGACCCCCTTTCCTATAATTACTCCAAGATTTTCTTGGTAAATACCTAAGTGATCAGAAAGCATCATCTACTTCATAGTAATAAATATGTATTTTAAATAGCAGTTTTTAAAAAGGTGCCACAGGAGAATTTCATTAGCTTTTGGGAGCTAAAGGTGACAAGAGCTCATTTTACCAGATTTACTAGATTTTAAAATGTCCTTCAAGCTCTCCATCAGTAACTGATTTAATACATGTTTAATGAATCTCTTCTATGTGGCAGGCACTATTTCTGGCATCAGTTACAGGAAAGTACTCTTTGACAATGGACAGTAAATAAATAATAATTTCAAGCAGAAATGAATATAAAATTCAAAACAAAATACTTTTAAGTAGTGATAAGTGTTAAGTAAATAAAACTGGGGAAAGGATAGATTTTTAAAAATAGGGGAAGCTAATGGGTCTTTGGATATGGCAGTCAAGGACTATTTCTCTGAGAAGATGACAGTTAAATGGAGACTTAAATGACACAGACAACCAGGAGTCAAGTGGTCAAAGCAGAAGGGGAAGCAAGTTCAAAGCAGGATCTAGTCAATTTATTTTCAATTAATAGAAAGAAGGCTCATGTGTCCAAAGCTTTAGTTAACCTGGGGAAGGCTGGTGAGGGAAGAGACTGGGAGGTGAGCAGAAACAAAGTGTATAAGACCTCAGAGACCCTGGTAAAGAGTTGAATTTTATATTAAATAAAACGGAAAAAAAAAAAAAAAACCTTAGAAAATGTAAAGCAGAGGAGTGAGATAATGTGACATGGATCTTAAAAATGTCTTCCTGGATTCTCTGGAGACTGGGAGAGAAACAATGGGGAAGTGACACCATCCACCAACTCACATGGACAACCTTCTGCTAAGAAGCCTCCTTGAGTGAGATTGGCAGATGACTGGCAAGAACTAGTTAGAAACCCATGGCTTAATGTTAATCAAAGAAACATGCAATTTAATAAAAGAGATTTTTTTTCCTATTGGAAACTGTCATTAAATCATCTTTTAACATCATCATAGAAAATTCATAAAGAATGTCATCTTTTGTGTCTTGAACTATTTATTTTTCCCAGACTCAACCATACATTTGATTTTTTATAAAAAAAAAATCACAGTTTAAAAATAGTAGCAAAAGAATCTATTTTCTATCTTTTCTTCTGTATACAAGAATATAATGTATTGTGACTTGTTCAAAGCATTCAACTCTTAAAAGTAAATTACATTTCAAACATCTTTATTGGAGAGCTAAAAAGCTAAATGAAACCATATTTTACGTTGAAGGAGAAAAAAGTACAAGGAATTTATTTAAATAAAATCAGTACCATAAATCTAACCTGCTTATAAGACAACATTTTAACTGCAAAGTAACAGGTAAAAATTTGTTAGCTACAATCTCTTTGGAGGGGGAAGGGAAAATGAATAATAATATTTTGCTATAAAATAATCATAAAAAATATTTAATTTTAAAAGATATCTTTCTGGTAGTGTTTCAGCTAAGCCTATATACATGGGTACTGAAATGTCAAAAGACATTATTTTTAAAATATTGACTGGAAATATCATGAAGAGAAATAATAATTTTTTAATTACTATATGTTATAACATTTAATTATAAATGTAAATGGCAACCCACTCCAGTGTTCTTGCCTAGAGAATCCCAGGAAAGGGGGAGCTGTCTGTGGGGTCGCACAGAGTCGGACACGACTGAAGCGACTTAGCAGCAGCAGCAGCACGGATGTAATTGAATAAGAAATTATTCAAGTGTACCTTTTTGGTTTGGGGCTTTTTTATTTTTACTCTGAGTTAGCTATTTAAAAGGATGACATTGTACCTTTCACTTGACATTGGATGTAGCAATATGATCATAAAGTGGATCATTTACTTTTCTAAGAGCATTTCTCAATCTCTTAAACCATTCTATAGCATCCACAGCATTATCATTTTTTTCTCTATCATTTATTTGCCCTGAACTTTCCCCTGAAACTTTAGGCCCCTTTTCCCTTGCCTACTTGACATTTTCACTTAGATGACCAATAAGCATTTCAAAATGTAAATGTCCAAACCATAACCTCTTATTCTCAACTCCAATCTCCCATCAAACTGCTTAACCTTGAGTCTTGGCTACTCAAAAAATTAGGACCATTGTCTATGCATATGATTAGAAACTTACTAGTGCCCCATCACCCTTCTCCCATTCTGTTTCATCTCTCTCATCTCTCACATTCACCAAGGGAATCCATCTACTTCTTTCCATATGTACTAATAGTATCAGAGTATAAGCTATACTCGTTTCTTGAATATATTCCTACAAGCCACCTAATTGAGTCTCTTTTTTAACCTCACTATAAACCATTATTCATTTAGGAGGCAGAGCAATCTTTTTAGTAGAAGTATCGGAGCTTAAAAATGTAGATTCCTTTTTATTGCAATTAGAGTAACTCAAAAACTCTTTGTCCTGAGCCACAGAGCCCTCCATCATCTGGCTCCCATTAACCTATTTAATAACAGCACTCTCACTCACCAAGTCTCAGCCACAGTGTTCTTCCTCTATTTGTCTAACACACAAAAATAGGTATCAATGATCCTTTCACTGGTCCTTGCACTAACTAGTCTGCCTGGATTTCTCGTCACTTTTTTTTTTTTTTTCGTCCATGATGTTCTCTGTATTATCATGCATGATTTACCTTAAATACCATTTCATCATAGAGGGATTTATTGAATTCAATACCTACGCATGCTCTTATCACATCACCCCATTTAATTCTCTGGATAATTCTCCAGATCCCATGAGTGTCTCATACATTCTCATGAGACACAGAATTCTGTCTGTCCTCTTACTGCTGTGTGTTCAGTCTTAGATTAGTGCCTGGCATAGCAGAGAAGAGGCTTCCCAGATGGTGCTAGCGGTAAACAATCTGCTTGTCAATGCAGGAGACACAAGAGACACAGCTTTGATCCCTGGGTTGGGAAAACCACCTGGAGTAGGAAATGGCAGCCTGGAAAATTCCATGGACAGAGGAGCCTGGAAGACTACAGTCCATGGGGCCGCAAAGAGTGACATGACTGAGCACATACACATATAACAGAGACGTGTGTGTGTGTGTGTGTGTGTGTGTGTGTGTGTGTGTGTGAGTGAGTGATTGAATACATGAATGATGAATGGACATTTGGATCTGGCCATATCCAGTGACATCGAAATATCAGTTTTAAGCATCTCAATGTACTTCATTTTATGGTTGAATGATTAAATCATCCAGTATAGGCTCCTGTTGGGTTTCCCAGGTAGCTCAGTAGTAAAGACTCCATCTACCATTGCAGGAGACATAGCTTTGATCTCTGGGTTGGGAAGATCCCCTGGAGAAGGGAATGGCAACCCACTCCAGTATTCTTGCCTGGAGAATCCCATGGACAGAGGAGACTGGTGGGCTACAGTCCATGGGGTTGCAAAGCAGTCAGACACAATGTAGTGACTAAACAACTATTAAGCATACATTCCTGTCATCTAGTTTTTTAATTACTGTATTTCTTAAAAACTTCTTATTCAGAGTAGATTGAAGATTGCTAGGTTTTCATTCACTGATTTCTATTTGAAAAACAGCAGACTCAAGCTACAAGGCTCAGATGATATTTATATCAGTGTCTTTTCCCCAAAAGGGCCCAGATGCACTGCGTGTGGGGCAGCTGCTTTTGCCCTCTGTTTCTGGTCCTTAATTATTCGGGCTTTTTCCTGCATATGTTAAAATTTTCAGATTATTTGGAACCTTCCTCTCTACTTACATCCCATCACTGTGCAATTTTTACTTTGGACTTTACAACAGCTTGATACAAGGAAGTGTCCATTAATATTGACCACCATCTGCAAAGCTTTAAGTATAATTGAACAACGGTTGGAGTCTACATTTTACTAAAGAAAAGGCAGCCAATAATACCAAAACACGTGATAGGCATTCTCAGATATTTTGATGTCCTTTTGATCTGTCCTTTTTCTTATTTGCATTTTCCCTTCCTGTTTAATGGTATTCTTATTCAAGAGGAGTAAGACATCCTCCTCTTAAAACCCTATTGGTTTTGAATTTATTTTGTTCAGTAATCTGACAATCTCTAAGGTAGGAGGCTTAAAAGTATATGAGGACTCTAATCCTCCAAACTACAAGTAAATTGCCAAAAAACATCTCTACATTCAGAGCATTATCATTGCCTCTTGGCCAAAAAGTTCGCTTGGCTTTTTCCATAAGATTGTATGTGGAGCCTCTAACATAAGCAGCATCTAACCCTCCAAACCACATGCAAATTGCAAAACAAACAAACAAAAAGCCTCTACAGAACCCTCAAAACATTCAGAGAATTATCATTGCCTGTTGTAAAAGAAAAAAAGACAAAACACAAAACTGGAGTTTGCTTCTTTAGTATAAACATAATCTGAAGGTTTACAGGACGTTAATACTATTTGCTAGCAGTTTATATTATTACCTACCTTTCTTTGCAGCCATCATAACAGCATTAGTGGCATATACACTGAGTGGGAATGAAAGGCAGAAATGCTATTGTTACCTTCATTTTATCTGCCCTATTTATATGACTGACTTCTTTATTTTCCTCAGACTTGCACTGAATTTACTTTTTAAAAGTTAGCATAAATGAAAAACAATCTCTTGGATTAAAAAGTAGGGCAATGAGGTGAAAAGGAAGTGGATATGAGAGCCACAAATTTATAAAACAGACAATTTTCAACCTAAACAAATTCATTTGTCAGCAGGGGAAATTGTTGAGTGAGGAAGATGATGTTCGCTGCATACATGAGAAGTGTGCATAATAAGTCATTTAAATCAAGGTTATACATTGTCTTTAGGCAATTATTCTCTTCTGCGTTTGTCAAATGTAAAAAGCCAATTGTAAGCAGTTTTAAACTGTTGTGTTGTTGCAATTACGCACTCCTTTGACAAAGGATAATGATTTATTTTCCAAAGAAAATGCTGTAGTTTGTGAGATTTATAGTGTTATGGGGAGAAATAATTAACCAAGCAGGTACCCAGGCGAGGGGGTGGATGCTAGTATGCAGTTTGAAAGAATCAGCTTACCTAATGATTGATACGTGCACTTAAAGTTCTTCATAATCCTGTTAACTCTGTTTGCAAGCATCTGGGCACAATATCCACCCAAGATGAAAATTTAACTGTGGTTTTTCCCTACCCAATAAGACTAGGTGTGGAAACAGAAACAGGTGGTGCTATTTTTTATGCTATTTAGAATGTGATGTTATGTGTGCGGAGGCTAGAGAGGGTAAGACTTGACAGAAGACATTCAAGCTCAGCTGAAAGGATGGACAGGCGTCTTGGTCCGTGTCAGTCACACGGTGGGTGTGTCAAGGCCTTGGTGCAGAGAGGCACCTTTTCAAAGGACTTTTGCCTGCTTTTTAATAATTGAAAAAATATTTTAAAATTAATACCAATGATACTATATGTAATCTTTGTTGCACTTTTAATGTTCATCTCTGTTGCATAGCATGTGCTACTGCATTATCCAAGAGGACAACGAGAAAGGCATGATCATAACAATAACAACCAGACATACTCTATCTGTTTTTCTAAGCAGAGCTGTGAGGATTCCAAGTTCTTCCCATAGTTCCTCCCATTTCCTGGCTGGGAGTTGAATGGCTGGTTCTCCTTAGCGGCCTTAGATAGTTGTCTCTGTGACCCCATGGGATCAATTTCTTCCACGAGGTCACTGCCAAACTCTGCTCCATTGATGCCACTTCCTACTTTGTTGCTCCATCTTGGGATGTTCTGCTCTTACAGTGGTATGACCTCTTTCATAATTACTGGTAGTGATCTGCATGTCTTTGTCACTGACTCTGTTTCTCTCACTAAAACAAAAAGTGAAAGTGAAGTCATTCAGTTATGTCCGACTCTTTGTGACCCCATGGACTGTAGCCTACCAGGCTCCTCTGTCCATGGGATTTTCCAGTTAAGAGTACTGGAGTGGGTTGCCATTTCCTTCTCCAGGGGATCTTCCTAACCCAGGGATTGAACCCAGGTCTCTTGCATTGCAGGCAGATACTTTATTGAAAAGAGGGTCTAATTTCTCCTATGCTGGAATAATGCTTGGATTTCCTGTAATGGAAATAATAGTAGTTCATGATTTTTTAAACAATATCTCCAATCTTACAGCATTTATATTTACTTTTTCAGTTTCTAATACTTCTTCCTTTTGAGAAACTTGTGTCCAGCTGCCTCAGACATGGATGAAACATAAGGCAAGTTTCAACCTAAAATTATTCTTCTCATTCAAAAATCAACTCATGCCCACCAACTCTTTTCTGCTCCAGTGAATTCATTTTTCATCTGAGATGTTAAGGAACTTCTATGCTCTCCTTCATGATAGTCTCAACCTGGTGTCCTGAGACCTGAAAACAAAGACTCTTTCCTATTTTCCCTCCAAACCTTCCTCTACCCCAACTTCTCTGCAAATATAACCCTTATCCACCTGCAATGCAGGAGACCCGGGTTCCATCCTGGGTTGAAAAGATGCCCTGGAGAAGGGAACGGTACTCACTCCAATAGACTGGCCTGGAGAATACCATGAACTGTATAGTCCATGTGATTACAAAGAGTCAGGCACAACTAAGCGACTTTCAGTTTCACTCCATTCTACCAGTGACCACAGTGTATATGCAGATTCTCTTCCTTCCCAGGTCTCTGATCCTAGACCTACAGTAAAGTTATTTGCATTTTGAAGTAGATACTATAAAAATGCAAATACCTTTACTATGCATTTTGATCTAGATGAGCTTCCCTGGTGGCTCAGATGGTAAAGAATCCGCCTGCAATGTGGGAGACCCGGGTTCGATATCTGGGTTGGGAAGATCCCCTGGAGGAGGGCATGGCAGCCCACTCCAGTATTCTTGCCTGGATAATTCCATGGACAGAGGAATCTGGTGGGCTACATACAGTTCATGGGATCACAAAGAGTTGGATGAGACTAAGCAACTTTCACTTCACTTCTTCAGTTGATCTAGATAGTATAGGGCTACCCAGGTGGCTCAGTGGTAAAGAATCCATTTGCCAACAGTAGACACAGGTTCCATCCCTGATTTGGGAGGATCCCCTGAAGAAGAAATGACAACCCATTCCAGTATTCTTGCCTGGGAAATCCCATGGACAGTGGAGTCTGGCAGGCTATAGTTTATGGTGGTCACAATAGAGTTGGATACAACTTACTGACTAAATGACAGCAACAACAGTTAGATACTATATAAATTCTTCTTTATATTATGAAAATATTCACAATGTAAGTACATTTTGAAAATTTTAAAATAATTAGGAAAAGGAAATTTTAATCTTTAAAAATATAGTCAAAATTAGTATTCAAACTGAAAAAAATCCATAGCCCGTACTTTGTCTTTTCATTTCTTCAGCATGGTATATCTATAAGAATTGAGTAAAACTTTGGGAACATTAACTCATTTTAACAAGATATGTAGAATTTGAAAAATTCAAAAGATATCTTTTCTGAGAATGCAGAACAGACTGAGCAAGAACAGAATGTAAAAATTTGTCAGAGAATCAGGAATATTTGCATGACATCTATGTCAGAGGACTTGCAGTAGCAATACAGTTAAATTGAAATTACACATTTGGAGTTGGATATTTCTGGGCTCTACTCTTGACTGTCCTACTTCTTAGCTGTGTGACATTAATCAGGTTACTTAACATCTCTGAACTGGACTTTTTTAAAAAGGTGAACTGGGACTAGTGATAGAACTGATTTATAGGTAGAAGGGTATAGTGCACACACACACACACACACACACACACAGGTAGATGGGTAAAAAGGTAGATAGATGAGACATACATAGACAAATAGAAGGATAATAAAAGAAAGTTTGCAGAGAGAAAACCATGCTTTTAGATAGCTGCCTTAGGGATTTAGAATTTCATATAGTAGGCATATAAAATTCAACTTGGATTATATGAGCCGGTTCAGTTCAGTTCACTTCAGTTCAGTCACTCAGTCGTGTCCGACTCTTTGCGACCCCATGAATCGCAGCACACCAGGCCTCCCTGTCCATCACCAACTCCCGGAGTTCTCTCAAACCCACATCCATCCAGTCAGTGATGCCATCCAGCCATCTCATCCTCTGTCATCCCCTTCTCCTCCTGCCCCCCAATCCCTCCCAGATTCAGAGTCTTTTCCAGTGAGTTAACTCTTCACATGAGGTGGCCAAAGTACTGGAGTTTCAGCTTTAGCATCAGTCCTTCCAAAGAACACCCAGGCCTGATCTCCTTTAGAATGGACTGGTTGGATCTCCTTGCAGTCCAAGGGACTCTCATGAGTCTTCTCCAACACCACAGTTCAAAAGCATCAATTCTTTGGCGCTCAGCTTTCTTCACACTCCAACTCTCACATCCATACATGACTACTGGAAAAACCATAGCCTTGACTAGACAGACCTTTGTTGGCAAAGTAATGTCTCTGCTTTTGAATATGCTATCTAGGTTGGTCATAACTTTCCTTCCAAGGAGCAAGCATCTTTTAATTTCATGGCTACAATCACCATCTGCAGTGATTTTGGAGCTAAAAAAAAAATAAAGTCCAGTTCTACTTAAATTAATTTAATAAATTGTTTATTAGGTTACCGATCAAGTTGGGAATAAGACTTCTGACATTAAAAATTTAAAGATGAGTAATTATGACTGCAATTTATTTTCAGGTAACTGACATTTTATTATATTTTGTAAAATACAAACACATACAAATAAAATAAAGTGTTAAAAATAGAGTAAATGAGTAGAGATAGTTCTTGGTGAATCTAAATGTTCTTTAACATTGTATAAGTAATATATTGAAAGATGATGCTGTGAAAGTGCTGCACTCAAAATGCCAGCACATTTGGAAAACTCAGCAGTGGCCACAGGACTGGAAAAGGTCAGTTTTCATTCCAATCCCAAAGAAAGGCAATGCCAAAGAATGCTCAAACTACCGCACAATTGCACTCATCTCACATGTTAGTAAAATAATGCTCCAAATTCTCCAAGCTAGGCTTCAGCAATATGTGAACCATGAACTTCCAGATATTCAAGCTTGTTTTAGAAAAGGCAGAGGAACCAGAGATCAAATTGCAAACATCCACTGGATCATCAAAAAATCAAGAGAGTTCCAGAAAAACATCTATTTCTGCTTTATTGACTATGCTAAAGCCTTTGACTGTGAGGATCACAATAAACTGTGGAAAATTCTGAAAGAGATGGGAATACCAGAACACCTGACCTGCCTCCTGAGAAATCTGTACACAGGTCAAGAAGCAAGAGTTAGAACTGGACATGGAACAACAGACTGGTTCCAAATAGGAAAAGGAGTACATCAAGGCTGTATATTGTCACCCTGCTTATTTAACTTATATGCAGAGTACATCATGAGAAACGCTGGGCTGGAAGAAGCACAAGCTGGAATCAAGATTGCTGGGAGAAATATCAATAACCTCAGATATGAAGATGACACCACCCTTATGGCAGAAAGTGAAGAGGAACTAAAAAGCCTCTTGATGAGAGTGAAAGAGGAGAGTGAAACAGTTGGCTTAAAGCTCAACATTCAGAAAACTAAGATCGTGGCATCTGGTCTCATCACTTCATGGGAAGTAGATGGGGAAACAGTGTCAGACTTTATGTTTTTTTGGGCTCCAAACAGTGTCAGACTTTATTTTTTGGGGCCCCAAAATCACTGCAGATGGTGACTGCAGCCATGAAATTAAAAGATACTTACTCCTTGGAAGAAAGGTTATGACCAACCTAGATAGCATATTGAAAAGCAGAGACATTACTTTGCCAACAAAGGTCCGTCTAGTCAAGGCTATGATTTTTCCAGTGGTCATGAATGGATGTGAGAGTTGGAAGTAAGCTGAGCACCAAAGAATTGATGCTTTTGAACTGTGGTGTTGGAGAAGACTCTTTAGAGTCCCTTGGACTGCAAGGAGATCCAACCAGTCCATTCTAAAGGAGACCAGGCCTGGGTGTTCTTTGGAAGGACTGATACTAAAGCTGAAACTCCAGTACTTTGGCCACCTCATGTGAAGAGTTGACTCACTGGAAAAGACTCTGAATCTGGGAGGGATTGGGGGGCAGGATGAGAAGGGACGACAGAGGATGAGATGGCTGGATGGCATCACCGACTCGATGGACGTGAGTTTGAGTGAACTCGGGGAGTTGGTGATGGACAGGGAGGCCTGGTGTGCTGTGGTTCATGGGTCGCAAAGAGTCGAACATGACTGTGTGACTGAACTGAACTGAACTGAACTGAAGTAATATATTAATGGGCTTTCCTGCTGGCTCAGTGGTAAAGAATTTACTTGCCATGCAAGAGACTACATCTAATGCAGGAAATGCAAGTTTGATCCCTGGGTCAGAAAGAACTCTGAAGACGGAAATGGCAACCCACTCAAGTATTCTTGCTTGGGAAATCCCTTGGACACAAGAGACTGGGAGGCTCTATGTAGTCCATGGGTCACAAAAGAGTTGGACATGACCTAGCAACTAAACTACCTCCACCCAATATATTAATAATATAATGTATCAATATATTTTTATGATAACATTTCCCGTAATTCTACAGAAATATTTTGTCTTGGTTGGGTTTACAAATACATGTTATTTGCCCTTAACTAAAGCAGGCCACGTTCCACTTATTTACATTATTAATTTGTGTACAAAGAGTCGGACACGACTGAGCGACTGAACTGAACTGAACTGAATTTGTGTACAGTCTCATCTTCCTAACTGACTGTCTAGAGGTTAACATGAATAGAACTTTCTCAAATACTCAGAAGTCATAGAACTTAATGATATGTTATTGGCCCACCTTATATTCCAGAAAAAAGGTATCTTTTTTTGCTAAAATGAACCAGATGAATGCCTTAATTTGTGCAGTAATTTTTTTTTGGTAGTAAGTCCTTGTTGGTTATTTATTTTAAATATGGCAATGTTGCTCCATAATTTTTAATGTCTTGATACATAATTAAGATTTAAGAGGGGCAGACAGAAAATGTGTTCTAATAGGAAAGGTAATCAGTTGAATGTATCTGAATGCTTTAACCTGTATTATACTTGTTCAATAAAATATATGCATACGCACATCATTGCATTTTTGGAAGGTGTATTATAGTGGCTCACATGGTAAAGCATCTGTCTGCAACTTGGGAGACTTGAGTTTGATCCCTGGATCAGGAAGATTCCCTGGAGAAGGAAATGGCAACCCACTCCAGTACCCTTGCCTGGAAAATTGCATGGATGGAGGATCCTGATAGGATACAGTCCATGGGGTCTCAGAGTCAGACACAGCTGGCAACTTCACTTTCACTTTACCAATAAAAGCACCATGAAATTGAAAATCAATTCATACAATTGTTAGAAACATTCAAACATGTTATTTTAGAATAATGACTTTTTCCTGTGTGTGTTTATGTTTTCTCGACAATAAAGCTAACTTTTAAAAGACACATTGAGATGACTTGGGTGTTCTCTTTGTACACTGTACTTCAGGAAGTACTCCAAACAGAAAATAACCATACAGTGTTTATACAAATTTCACCTTGTTATTTCTGCAACTCATTTCAAAGTAAATTAGCTTTGACAATAATCATATAGTTCCCTGACAATTAGTACAACACATTTATTATTTTTATAATTAATGTGAATTCTAAATGAATGACCAAATTCTAACAAATAGAATACAGATGGCTCATCCTTCTGTCTTGCAGTTTATTTTCCCCATAACATTTACCCAGCGTCTTCTGGTTGACTGATCCCCTCTTTTTCTTTCCTTTCAGTTCACTTCTATCATATCTATGGAAACAACTATTCTCTTTTGAGTGGCTCTCTTGTCATAATATATAAATATTTTGGGCAGGTATATAAAGAATATTCATGAATTCTTACACTGAGTTTTCTCATATATGCTAAGATATGTCTCTTAATTCAAGCCTTGTGTATATGCAGGTTCACATATCTCAGTGTACATTTATTTTTACACAGTGCATTTATAATATATGTTATATTTATATTATATATAAACATAGTACTTATATTTATACTATATATAAACACCCATATAGGTTGAGAGTATAATGTTAGGTATACACACTTCAGAAGTGTAACACTACCCTTGTGAAATGATACCTTAATTAATTGGAAATTCTGTTTTATTATAAAGCATGCATTTTTCCCCAAAGTATTTTGTCTAATAGTTAGTAATGCCATCCTTACTTGATTAATGATTACTTATTATATTTGTACAAAATTTTTACTTTCAATTTTTTCTCTAATTATAATGCACATATGTGTATGTAGATATAAGTAAATACTGTATACCCAGATTTTGGTCATATCTATTTGAAGAAACTCTGTTTAAACAGGCATGTCTAAGCTTTTTACATTAATTGTGCTACTGATATTTTTTACAATATACTTACATTTTAAAAATTTACTGTGCTTTTACTTTAATATCTGCTTCCCTTACTTTTTGCCTTCTATTATTAATACATTGATAGGCTATTTTGAATTCTTTTTACTTTTCTATTATCTTAGAATATATATTCATTATAGTTTTATTATTTTTGTTTTCCCTTATTTATAACTTGCATAATTTATTTTATCAATTGTTGCCAGAAGTTATCTCAAGTTTTCTTACCTCTAATCTTTCATTGTTATTTTCTGTTCTACATTTTTAAATCCCCCCAAACTAATATTATCTTTATTTTTTATAGTTGTTATTGTTATTTACAGATGTCTTTTCAAAACTTAACAACACACTGATTTCCTTGTATATTATTGCTTTGCCAGTAACTTCTCAAACCTGGGTTTTTTCCTCCTTTCTTATTAACCTAGCTTAGTATATTAGAATTACTTTCAGCAAGGATTATTGATGATAAATTTTAAAAATTTGTCAGAATATGACTCAAACAATAGTTTGAGTGTATTATTCATGGTTGACATTTATTTTCTCTCAACTTGATAAGATATTATTCTATTGTTTTCCCATGTCAATCTTGTTAATGTGAAATCTCCTGTAAATTAAATAGCTCTTCCTTTGTCTACAGTTTGTCTTTTTTTTTTTTCTTACTGCTTTCAATATTTCCTCTTTCAGCATTTTCAATTTCATCAAAATTTACCATAGTTGTGAATCTTAGTATGCTTTCTCTACTTGAAGAACAATAGCTTTACTCAACTTTGAAAATGCTCCACCTTTATCACTTCACATTTTGCTGTTTCTCTGTTTTTCTGATTTCTTATTCTGAAATAATTGTAGATTTATTTTTGAGACTTCTTGCTCTTTTTAAAATATCTTTTACTCATTTTCCTTTCTTATGTCATTAGCTCTATAATGCTGATTATAATTATATATATATTATATTTATATAATTATAATTATATTGAAGGATAAAAAATCTGGGGAAGGAGGAGTGACGAAAAGATTAAAGTGAGCCAGGAAAGGAATGGGAGCAAATGCAAGAAAAGGCATCACTGAGCTGTCCACAGCTTTGCAAACAAAACAGAGCTGGTGCTTAGTCACACATAATCTCTCCAGAAAGCAATTTGGAAAAGGACATTGATGGAATGATTAAGAGAGAGCAATTCACTCAATGTCTTCTTTCTGTTTCCTCTCTCTACCCAATCAAAGTCCTCTCCCAGGGCAAAGTATTCCTCACACTGAGGCAGTTTCCACACGTCCATTCAGTCCATGTGCTGGCGTGATAGGTTTTCCTTATTTGTTGCTGTTGCGTGCTTGTCATCTTTGGTTCATGTGGTCTATTAGGTCTATTCTTATTAAGGGGCAGGGATTTTTTACTATAACAATATAAATCATCATTAGGGTTATTCATCCAGGAATTGAGACAATCAATGGAGGCCCAAGTAGCAGAGAGGCCAGACTGAATGTGGGATATACATAAACTAAATCTGTAAAAACTCTGTGTCCGTACTTCATGAGAGTCTCACTGAAACAGGAGAGAAGGTGGGCAGGACACCATCTTTGAATGAATGACACAGTCCTGTTAATGAATCCAAGTTTGCTCTGCTTATTGCACGAGAGGCCAATGAATCCAAGAGATGAGGGGTTAAGGCAAGGAATACAACTTTACTCAGAAATGGCAGACCAATGTCTCAGAGTAACCATTTTGTCCGAGTCTGGATGTTGTTGCTCAGTCACTAAGTTATGTCTGACTCTGTGACCGCTTAGACTGCAGCAAGCCAGGCTCCTCTGTCCTCCACTGCCTTCCAGAGATTGGTCAAACTCATGTCCATTGAGTCAATGATGCTATCTAACCATCTCATCCTCTACTGCCCTCTTCTTCTCTTGCCCTCAATCTTTCCCAGCATCAGTCTTTTCCAGTGAGTCGGCTCTTCACATCAGGTGGCCAAAGTATTGGAGCTTCAATTTTAGCATCAGTCCTTCCAATGAACATTCAGGGTTGATTTCCTTTAGGATTGATTGGTTTGATCTCCTTACTGTCCAAGAGACTCTCAAGTCTTCTCCAGCACCACACTTCAAAAGCATCTATTCTTCAGCCTTCAGCCTTCTTTATGGTCCAACTCTTGCATCCATACATGACTACTGGAAAAACCATGGCTTTGACTGTATGAACCTTTGTCAGTGGGTTCTTCTTTTTAATACGATGTCCTGCTTTTTAATATGCTGTCTAGCTTGGTCATCACTTTCCTTCCAAGGAGCAAGCATCTTTTAATTTCATGGCTGCAGTCACCATCCACAGAGATTTTGGAGCCCAAGAAGAGAAAATCTGCCACCATTTCCACATTATCTTCATCTATTTGCCATGAAATGATGGGACTGGATGACACTATCTTCATTTTATGAATGCTGAATTTTAAGCCAGCTTGTTCACTCTCCTCTTTCACTTTCATCAAAAAGCTCTTTAGTTTCTCTTCACTTTCTGCCATAATCGGTGATATCATCTGCATATCTGAGGTTATTGATATTTCTCTGGGCAATCTTGATTCCAGCTTGTGCTTCATCCAGCCTGGCATTTGGCATGATGTACTCTGTATATAAGTTTAACAAGCAGGATGACAATACACAGCCTTGATGTACTCCTTTTCCAATTTGGAACCAGTCTACTGTTCCAAGTCCTGTTCTAACTGTTGTTTCTTGACCTGCATACACGTTTTTCAGGAAGCAGGTAAGGTGGTCTGGTATTCTCATCTCTTGAATTTTCCACGGTTTGTTGTGGATACACAGAGTTAAAGGCTTTAACATATTCAGTGAAACAGAAGTAGATGTTTTTCAGGAATTTCCTTGCTTTCTCTATGATCCAACAAATGTTAGCAATTTGATCTCTGATTCCTCTGCCTTTGCTAACTCCACTTTGTACATCTGGAAGTTCTCTGTTCATGTACTGTTGAAACCTAGCTTGAAATATTTTGGGCATTACCTTGTTAGCATGTGAGGTGAGTGTAATTGTATGATAGTTTGAACATTCTTTGTCAATGCCCTTCTTTGATTTTGGAATGAAAACTGACCTTTTCAGGTCCTGTGGCCACTGTTGTGTTTTCCAAATTTGTTGGCATGTTGAGTGCAATATTTTAACAGCATCATCTTTTAAGATTTAATATAGCTCTGCTGGAATTCCATCATGTCCGCTAGCTTTATTCACAGTAATGTTTCCTAAAGCTCACTTGACTTCATACTCCACGATGTCTGGCTCTAGGTGAGTGATCACACCATCATAGTTACCTGGGTCATTAAGATCTTGTTTTATATAGTTCTTTTGTGTAGTCTTGCCACCTCTTCTAAATATCTTCTGCTTCTGTTAGGTCCATACTGTTTCTGTGCTTAATTGCGCCTATCTTTGCATGAAATGTTCCATTCAGTTCAGTCTTTCAGTCATGTCTGACTCTTTGCAACGCCATGGACTGCAGCATGCCAGGCTTCCCTGTCCATCACCAGCTCTCAGAGCTTGTTCAAACTCATGTCTATTGAGTCAGTGATGCCATCCAACCATCTCATCCTCTGTCGTCCCCTTTTCCTCCTGCTTTCAATGTTCCCTTGGTATCTCTAATTTTCTTAAAGAAATCTCTAGTCCTTCCCATTCTATTGTTTTCCTCTGTTTCTTTACATTGTTCACTTAGGAAGCCTTTCTTATCTCTCCTTTCTATTCTTTGGACTGCATTCAGATGGCTTTATCTTTCCTTTTTTCCTTTGTCTTTAGCTTCTCTTCTTTTCTCAGGTATTTTTAAGGCCTCCTTATATGGAAGGAATGATGCTAAAGCAGAAACTCCAGTACTTTGGCCACTTCATGCGAAGAGTTGACTCATTGGAAAAGACTCTGATGCTGGGAGGGATTGGGGGCAAGAGGAGAAGGGGACGACAGAGGATGAGATGGCTGGATGGCATTACTGACTCGATGGACGTGAGTCTCAGTGAACTCCGGGAGTTGGTGAGGGACAGGGAAGCCTGGCATGCTGCGATTCATGGGGTCGCAAAGAGTCGGACATGACTGAGCGACTGATCTGATCTGATCTGATCTATATGGTATTTTGAACGTTCTTTGACATTGCTTTTCTTTGAGACTGTAATGAAAACTGACCTTATCCATTCCAATGGCCACTGCTGAGTTTTCCAAATTTGCTGGTATATTGAGTGCAGCACTTTAATAGCATCATCCTTTAGGATTTTAAATAGCTAAGTTCATCTGGATACCAGTTTTCTTTTTTTGTTGTTGTTGTTTGTTTTGTTTTTAATAAAGTCAGAAAGAGAGAAACAATGAAGAATTAAAGGCAAAATAGAGAGGGAGAGACAGTGGGGAAGTAAATTAAGAAGGAAGGAGAGGCAATAGAAGGTAAAATGATAAAGTCTTCCATTTTTCAAAACATCTTTGGGAATGGCTAGCCTTTGGAAGAGGTCTATTAATCTCTTCTTTTTGTTGTAGCCATTCCCATGTGGGCAGTTCAGTTCAGCCAGTCAGTCATGTCCAACTCTTTGAGACTCCATGGATTACAGCATGCCAGGCCTCCTTGTCCATCACCAACTCCCGGAGTTTACTCAAACTCATGTCCATTGAGTTGGTGATGCCATCCAACCATCTCATCCTCTGTCATTCCCTTCTCCTCCCACCTTCAATCTTTCCCAGCATCAGGGTCATCCCAGGTGGGCAAAGTCAGATTCTCCCTGTATGAGGTGAACAAAGGCACTTTAGTTGCAATCAAGCAGAGGGGCAGTGTCCTCTGAGGCAGGGTATTATGTGTGATTATAATAACAAAGGCAACAAATAGCAAGTCAAAGAAACAATTTCCAACATGGAGTCAGAATTGGCTGCTCTGCAATAGTCCAAGGACACAATGTACACTGATTAGAATTAAATGGGTCCAAGATGGCAGACAAGCCAACTTTGACTAGCCTTAGATCCTCAGTATATGCTAACTGTAACATAGCAACAAACTAAATGACTCACCAAGAGGCGACATAATGGTTCTGGCCAGCCATCAAAGAGAAAAAAACGGGCAGTGGCCCAATTCCTGGATATTTCTGTCCTTTTCCCAAAATGGTTGGAATATTTCTCCCACTGATTAGTCTATGAAATTACCCAGCCCATAAAAGCTAACCCTACCACATTTCAGGGCTACACTCACCCCCTCTGATGGCCCCACCCTGTCTGTTGAGTGTGTTTCTCTCTGAATAAATCTACTTCTTACCTATCACTTTGTCTCTCAATGGATTCTTTCTGCAATGAGACATCAAGAACCTGACCTTCATTAGGTCTTGAAACCAGGTCTGTGATCTCAGTTAGAAGACTGTGGGTTTTGGCTAGGTCTGTGTCCCAGCTAAATGGGTTGAAGTCCCAATCTGGGTTTTGGCTGGGTTCAAGCCCTAGCACATGGGTTCAAGACCCAATCTGAGGTGAACAGTTTCACTGCGTCCTAGGTTCTGCAAACATCCCCAAAGAAGGTCTCTGTATGGACTTTTGCCATAGTCCAAGAGGAAGGGAATGGCAACCCACTCCAGTGTTCTTGCCTGGAGAATCCCAGGGATGGGGGTGCCTCGTGGGCTGCCGTCTATGGGGTCACACAGAGTCGGACATGACTGAAGCAACTTAGCTGCAGCAGCAGTAGCAGCAGCAAGAGGTTCTAGATTAGTTTTTATGTTAATTTCTTGACTTGAAATTACACCATCGTGAGAAAAATGAAAATTCATTTTCAATACTTACATTTAGAAGGAGTTAGGGACTTTGTTTTTAATTTTCCATTGGTGACTGCTTGCCCCCCCCCCCCCCCACTTAGACCCTTGTTGATTGTTGTTGTTTATTTGCTAAGTTGTGTCTGACTCTTTTGTGACCCCACTGGCTGTAGCCCACCAAGCTCCTCTGCCCCTGGAATTTTCCAGGTAAGAGTACTGGAGTGGGTTGCCATTTTCTTCCCCAGCAGATCTTCCCAACTCATAGATTGAACCCACTTCTCCAGCATTGATAGGTGGATTCTTGACCACTGAGCTGCCTGGGAAGCCCTAGGAAGAAATAAACATTTTCCTATTAACTTTTTTTCACCCTAGTCTTTCATACACATAAATGGATAGCATCAGAAGACAACCATAGCTGGTTGTCTTTTCAGAATTAAAACACTTTTTTGCAGCTTTAGTCTTTATGTACGGAAATAATTTTTAGCTATTGTTATCTTCTGATGCTATCCATTTATGTGTATGAAAGACTAGGGTGAAAAAAAGTCACAGTAGTTGTCACAGTGTGAGTTTCTGCTTATTCCTCTGGTTTTAAGGTTTTTTTCTTTAGTGTTGATACCCCAGGATTTACCTTTCCTTATTTCAAGGTTGTTTATGCAATTAAACTTTTTTTTAATACATTTTATCCATTATTTCAGTGTATCTGTTTAAAAAATAAAAAAGGCTTCTATCAGTTTAGCCCATTATGTTTCTATATGTGCATGCTTAGTCACTTTAATCATGTCCAACCCTTTGTGACCCCATGGACTATAGCCCACCAGGCTCTTCTGTCCATGAGATTTTCCCAGCAAGAATAGTAGGGTGAGTTGCCATGCCCTCCTCCAAGGGATAACCTTCACCCAGAGATCAAACCTGCACCTTCCTGCATTTCATTCATTGAAGGAAGATTCTTTACCACTGAGCCATTGTGGAATCCCTTTTTATATGTATTTCCGTATATTTCTGCTACATCTGAAGTACCAGTAATTACTTATAATGTCACTTGGTAAAAAGAAGGGAAGATAAATGAAATGAGACTTTTGAAAAGAGAGGAATTAGTCCAGTGGGTAAGAATGGCTATAGGAAAGTAAGTGTGGTTGATGTACTGAGGGCAGATTATAAATGATAATGTCAGAGCCTGAAGAGCTAGGTGTGATCCAGCAGATGGAAGGGATGTTAAGAATTGTCTTTACCCTAAGAGTAATGGGATGGCAATAAATAAGTAAATCAAGTAAAGCAGTCTCAATTTTTAAATGTAACTCTGGCTTCAGTGCTAATGAAGGAGTGGCCAGAGTAGATAAATATGCATGAGTGAAGTCGCTCAGTCATGTTCGACTCTTTGTGACCCCACGGACTGTAGCCTACCAGGCTCCTCCGTCCATGGGGTTTTCCAGGCAAGAATACAGGAGTGGGTTGCCATTTCCTGGAAACCAGTTAAAGACCATCAGATAGCTGGTAATTGATCAGGGAGGGACTAATCTACTGAAAGAAAAAATTACAATAATTATTTCTTATTGTTGGCCACATGCACAGCCAGTTGCAGCAATTAAAATAGTGACTGAGCATGTGCCATCATCTACACTATTACAATGACTACATCTTCTGCATTACTACTGCAATTACTATGGTACTACTGCCCTCTCATTGGACTTCCTGACTTCAAGCATGTTTTCTTAAAGACATCTATGGATACTGCAGTCAGAGCAACTGACTTAAAATGTAAAATGGATCATAGCACACCTGACTGTAAAATTTCCATAGTTTCCCACTGATCTCACAAGTCCAAACTCTTGACGTGTACAAGGTGGACAGAGAGGGTGTACAAACACTTTGTATACGACCTTTACTTTCTCTTCAGATTAAATTCTCTCCACTCATACCAAACTCTGAGATCCAGAGAGAGTAAAGAATTTCAGTCCCATAAACAAGCTGCTTCCTCTTTTGCTTCTGGAACTTTAGCCATGACCTTTATTCTGCTTCCAAACACCTCTGATGGCACACCCCTTCATCTACTCTAACCCACATCACACATGGAAACATATTTTACCTGGCTGAAGGTCGTTAACTGAGATCACAGATTTTGCATCACTCATCAGCTCTTCTGGAAAGATTGACTAGATCCAAGATTGGTGGTTTCAGGTCATTATAATGATCATCATTTGATTTTAATTACCTGCTTATTCTTGGGAAGTTCCTCTACATGAGGAGCAGTATTACTTCTTGCTGTCAGCTGTATACCCAGAGCCAAGCACGGTACTTGAAGTATCTGAAAAATACTTGTTGACATAATGAGTAAATGGATGATTGAATGTTACACTAAATGAACAGATTTATTTATTTTTTAGTATCTTCCCCACAACAGTATTCAATTAAAACTTTGTCAATTAGGAATTATATAATCCCAACAAATGACTTATTCACAGTTCTCAGAGAAGCACCTCATAATTGGTGGCTGAAATAGTTGTGGTTCTCACCTGCTCTATTTATTTTTTTTCCCCTGATGAAACTATATAGAAAAAAAAAGAGATATTTTAACCATGGGTCAACATATAATCCCCAAAAGTATTAAAAAAAAAATGAGAGTAAGAGATTCTCTAGAACTTGGTTTATGTTCCTGTTTTTTAGTTCCATGTCTTGAGATAAATGTATTTGAGGTTTCTGCCTTATATAACTTGGGCTGTGGATCAGTTTTTAGGAGACTGTTGATTCTGTCCTGGATTTACTCATCTCCTCTTGGGAAATTTGGGTGAAATTAGGGATTATTCAGTTTGAGCATTTGATCCTCCTTGCTGCCAATTTTCAACATTCTTGTCAGCATCTTGTTTCCTAAATCTTGTGACATGATTCTGCTATGATAGATTTTATTGGTACTTGATATTGACATTGTTCTCTTGTGATTTCCCTTTGGAAAATCTGCAAACAAATCTAATAGCTTGTCAAGAGGACCTGACCAGAACCTGAGGTCAGATTGAGCTATAATTAAGAAAAAATAAATAGATTAGCCCTAGTTATCTGTAGTAGTTCAATATTCCCTATTATTCATAGCCTATTGGCTCTATAAATTTTAGCTTTGGTCTTATGCTTATTCTGTTAATCTATTACATCTGTAAAACCTGAAGATTTTATGACTCTTTGCTTTATAACTTTGCTTGCTTAAAAAATATCTGTTTCTTATTTTCATATGAAAATGTCTTTTTTTTTTTACTCATCTGTTTCAATAAGGCTATTTTGTGGTAAAGATGAAAAAATGATATTTTTATTTATGTCTACATAATAGAATAATTCATTTTGAAATTCTTAGTCATAAAATGTGGTCCAAAAGTTTTAAGTTAACAAAAATATTTGAAGCTTTCTCTGTAATAGAAAACTGAGGGAGCATTTAAATACTATGAGTAAAGCTTTCTCATTAAATATGACATCATTCTGAATTAATTTCTTGATTTATTTTGATTTATACAAATTGTCCAAACATGAAATGTTTGTAGAGTTCAAGAAAGATGTGAATAAATTCTGAATAATTCTTTATGTAAAGCTGCACCTTCAAAGAGAGCACTAATTATTCATTGCTGTGGATGTGTTTTGATATAATTCCTTTTAAACTTGAAATCACTCTTAATAGGAAAATCTGTAATTTTCTTCTTTATGAAAACAGTTATTGTCAATGTTGTAATGTAGGTGGAAGCATAGTATCAATATAAGCAATATAAGGACTTGTCTGCCATAAAGTAAATATTCTATATATGGTAGCTAGTTTTAATGCTTCACAATCTTTTACAGTAGCAAATCATTATAAAAATTTTGTGATTCCATTAAGCCCTTTTGTTAATTTGTTGAATCTGTATCTTATTTTAGAAAATAAGTATATTAACATTTTAGTTGAAAGTAGAAGTTATACATCTACCATAGAAAATCCTAAATTTATCTATTTCAGAAAGAAAAATAAAGCTCATTTATTCTCCTGCTACTCAGTGATTATTACTTTTAACATGGTGATGTATTTCTCTTCTGTTATTTTTGCTATTTAACCTAATTAATATTTACATCTTTCAAAAAAAGCCAACTGTTTTTGTACCTTTTCAGTAGATGAACCTTAGAGTCTGTGTTGCAATTTCTCACAAAGATTTTAATTGGGAGGTGTTTAATTTGAAAGTTAATTTTGGGAAAAGAGATATCCTTACACTGTTAAATCTTCCCTTTCTAGGATATGGTGTATCTTACCAATTCTTTCTTTCCTTTTTAGGCCTGTATGTTAACAATGATAATTACTTTTTTTATATAGACCTTAAAACATACTTTTTTGTAAAACAAAAAGTATTCTAGTTTTATTGCTATTTAGAAGGTACCACCCCCTTACCCACATATATTTCCTGAATTTATTCATTGATTTTGTTTGTTTGTTTGTTTATATGTGTGTTAAGCATTTTTATCTGGACACTTGGTTCTTCCTAATTCATCTTGTTTTTTAATTTAAATTATATTACAGTAATCTGATAGTTTTATCTGTCTTAAATTTTTTGCTGTTGTTTAGTTGCTAAGTCATGTCCAACTCTTTGTAACCTCATAGATTGCAGTTGGCTAGGCTTCCATGTTCTTCACTATTTCTCAATGTCCATTGAGTCATTGATGCTATCTAACCATCTTATCCTCTGCTCTCCCCTTCTCCTTTTGCCTTCAATATCTCCCAGCATCAGGATATTTTCCAATGAGTTGGCTGTTGCATCAGGTAGCCAAAGAATAAAAACTTTAGAATTCTTTTTTTTTTTAATTTATTGATTTAAGTGGTGGTGCTAAAAGGCAATATTAAAAAGTTGAAGTGATAGCAGGCATCCTATTTTCAAATTTCCAAATATTAGAACTAGAAACTATGAAAAAATTATAAGCTGTTAAAATATTTTTAAATATGTCTAATTTGCTATAGACATCTTTATGATGTTAAAATTATTTCCTTTGTAGATTAGATGATAATTTTTTATTCAGGAATGGGCCTTAAATAATTATTTAAAATGGTAACATGTTGGAAGATGGTCATATGTTCATTTCACCCATACTCATTTAATCTTTAAGAATATATATATAAACTTATATATTTTAATATATACATAAAAGTTTTTATATATATTATATATATTAATGCTGAACCTTTCTTAAATTCTTGGATAAATTAATTGATCACAGTGTGCTATTTCTCAAATATACTATTGAGTTTGGTCCATGAATTAGTTAAAATTAGTTAAAATAGTTTAAGTGAAAGTATCAACAAATTCAAATTGATTCAGACAAGAAGGGAAATGTATTAGCTCACAAAATAGGAAGTCCAGTAGGACTTTCTAAGGATTGGGTGAGTTAAGAGCTCAATAATTTTAAAAATTCATGTTATTTTCATCTCTCTACTGTGCTATCATGTACCATTTTAATAGCTAACTTCTCTTCTACTTCATAAGTGAAATATAATTTATTGAATCATTAGTTTTGTATTATTGATGAAAAAATTCATCAAGTTGATATAAAAATGAAATGGAAAATTCTGAGGCAAATTGAAGATTGTAACCTGAGAACAGCCTGTCAAATAGCTCTGAGAACTTTTTCACCCATTAGAGTCCAAAGCACAGTTGTGTAAGTTTTTGAGACAGACAGCTGTACATTAAATGATATATAATCAGATCTATACAAAGCAAGTAGTGATTAAAGGGTCATCATGACCCCTTTTGTTGATGCTAGGAGAATTGTGCATTTTCTGGTTGAGTAGCTGTTTCTGTGGATGGGAGGTTTGGTGGGTGCCTAGTGCAGAGACACCATGCACCATAGAGAGAAGGGAGGAGGCCAAAAGGCAGAAAAAGTTATGTTGGAGTTTTCCTTGACTTGCCTTAGAATACATGTTTTCATTTCATCAGTATTATATACTTAGAGTTTTAAAATAATTTGTACTTATGAATGGCATTGAGAAAATACAGACTGGTCTTCTCTGCAGTATTTTTTTTCTTTAACTTAGAGAGGAGGAAGTACAGAATCAAAGGACATGAGAAAATTAAGGGGCTCGGCTAGAAAAAGTCATCCTTTCAGCAGCTGCTGTGTATGAGAATACCTGTTCTGCTGCCTGCTCTCACATTGCCATTGCCAGCATTGAGTTCTACTAAAAAGGAAAAACACAACAAAACCTGTGGTTAAAGAATATGTATGTGTGTTCAGTCACTCAGTCCTGTTAAGCTCTTTGTGACCTTATGGACTGTAGCCTGCCAGGCTCCTCTGTCCATGGAATATTCCAGGCGAGAATAACGGAATGGGCTGCCATTTCCTTCTCCAAGTGATCTTCCCAACATGACTCAGGCATTGAAGCCCTGTCTCTTGCATGTCCTACACTGGCAGGCTGATTCTTTACCACTGAGCCATCAGTCTGAATGCTAATTAAACAATTTCCACTAGTATGACATCATGTCCCTCCTGCATAATTTGACCCCATAGTACTTATAGGGGTTCAGAAAATACATCTATTTTCACTGATTTAGGATAACACTTTTTAGCGATCTGAGATAATTAAACTAAGTTTTTGGTGATTCATATTCTTGCAATTAAATTCTCCTGTAATTCTTTTGTTTTAAGGACAAAAGTTTAATGTAAAAGAATGGGTAGCTCTTCCCACCTTTTAGACAGCAAACAGGAGTTTCACGTGTAAAGGACCATACCGGATGAAATGGAGCAAAACTGCTACAGGCTAGAGAAAAGAGTAGGGTTCTCAGTTAGTTTGTTGGCAGAGACAAAAGAGTGGAAAAGTACATGAAGGCTGAGGATGGCAGAGAAAAGCAAGGGGGAAAACCAAGAGGCATTTCTAAGGATTATGATTCCTTCATGGTACTTGACAAGTGTAAGTAAAGGATTTGATATATGTTGAAATTATTTTTGATTGCAGGGATTATGTTTTATGGTCCACAGCACCTCTATGAGACTGAACCACGTCATTCTTTAGGCTTCTCACATGCATTTTGATTATGCCCAGCATGGTCATTATTAAATCCAAGATAACAAGACCACTTTTGCCAGCATTTTAATACTCTTCACTACTCAGTTGTTCCTCATTTCTTATCTATGGTGAGGATGCTCCCTTCAAATTTCCCATCAGACAGGACAATGAAACATCTGTGGAACACCAACCACGTGTAAGCTCTCGTGCTGATGCTGTGATGAGGAAATACGAGCATTTAAGGGCACTCTGCAGAGACAGACACACAGTTGTAGAAAGCATGGCTATTTGCTCAGCTTGAATCTATTCCCCATTTTCTCCTTCATAACCAAACCTCGATTTGTTTAGATGTTGATGACAAACTACTCACCCCATCACATTTTTGGAGAAACTGGATCCATCCTCATTTCTAATGGTGATTCATGATGATTTGTCTTTAAGTATGATTTTAAAGAAATTGACAAGTATGTGCCATCTTCCTGATTACTGAGGTCCTAGCTGTACAGCCTTAAGGAAAGGACCGCATTCCCCAAGTGAGGGAGAGGCTCCCTACGTTGGATTTTAGTACAGAAGTGCATTTTCATGTGCTGCCGAGAGACTTTCTGTGATCCCAAGGGTGACACCAACAATATCAATCAAATGTTCTTGCCCAAGCTATACCCCAAAAGCCAATGATGTGAACAGCGGAGTAAAGAGCTGGAATGAACTGAGTCCCTGATCACATCATTAAGCTACTGAATCAGCAATCCATGACATCTGTCTTCCTCTTGATTTACTGTTATGGGATCTAAGGACTTTTAAAGCATTTTTAGTTGGACTTCCTGTTAGTTACAGTTGAAATCATCTCAACTGATAACAGTTAATAATTAAGAAAGTTCTGAAAATTTACAGTATTTTCACCTGGAAGCCTTTATGCACTAATATACAGATATATGCTTTCTGTGTGTGTGTGCTAAGTTGCTTCACTCATGTCCAACTCTCTGTGACCCCATGGACTGTAGCCTGCCAGGTTCCTCTGTCCATGAGATTCTCCAGGCAAGAATACTAGAGTGGGTAGCCATACCCTTCTCCGGGGGATCTTCCTGACCCAGGTATCAAACCCAGGTCTCTTACATCTCCTGCATTGGCAGATGGGTTCTTTACCCCTAGCAACATCTGGGGAGCCCATGTAATTTCTGGCATGCATCAATTTTTAGCCCACAAGATAATAATAGTTTCTTTTTTTAAAAAAAAAAAAAGTCTTGCATTCATAATAGTAACATACTTTTTGCAAAGCTATGAAAATCTCCCTCTCTCCTTTTCCTCTACTTAAATTTCATGGTTTGAACATAAAATAAAACATGGTTTGAACCTAAATATTAATATGAATAGATTTGAAAGACTGTACTCTCTTCCATCTTAATGAAACTTGATATAATGTAGACTCTTGATAAATCAAAACTCTCTGATAGCATAAAATATATTAAAAATTTTAAATAGCGGATTAATTTGGAAAATTAACTTGGTGGAAAAGTTTATTTTAATGTATGTGTAGCTGGTTTGAATTTATAAGATCTAAAGATTTGAGAAGATGTGTTTGTAGTTTTAATTGTGCATGTAGCCCACCAGGCTCTTCTGTCCATGGGATTTTAAAGACAAGGATATTGCAGTGCTTTGCCCTTTCTTCCTGTATGGGATCTTCCCCTTCCAGGGATTGAACCTGAGTCTCTCAAGTCTCCTGCATTGGCAAGTGGGTTCTTTACCACTAACACCACCTGGGAAAACCTTTACTTACTATTAATAGCATGATATCAATGATGTTAAAATTATCAGGCTTTTCAATATCCCCTATTGTTAATGTATACTATAAAATATGAAAAAGGAGAACTCTGATAAGGTCAAATTGATTGTCACCAATAAGGAAACAATGAGTAAATGTCTCACATTTTGCAAAACAAAATTCAAAGTTACAAAATACCTTGGCCTGAACATTAATAAAATGTAAAACATTCTTTGCTCATTTGTTCCTTTAATGCAATCGATAAATGTGCAGAGAGCCAAATAAAATGTTCAACTATGTAAAAATGAACATTAAAACATGTAGTACTTTCCTTTTTATAACCTGGTGTTTCCACCCAGGGCATAGTCACCCTGATGCTCCTCTAGTAGAAATTTGCATTTAGGAATGAAGTGAAATGGGCCAGAGTTAAGGCAGGACTCTATATCAGAACAGAGGTTATGTTTAGAGTAAGTTCTTGGTAAGATTATCTGATCATAACCTTGGATTTTAGATGAGAAACCTCTAAATTGTATTCTTTGCTAGAACATGGAAAAGACAAAAATGGTGAAGAGGTTAGTTTTACACATTCCAAGGGCCATCTGGAAGGAAAACCGAAGATAATAATATGCAGATTCATGTGACAAACAAATACTATATTTCTCAATTAAGGTACACAGCAGAATCAATGACGACTCCAAAGTATCTTGTCTCGGTGATGATCTGTCTTCACAGCATCATCAGAGAGAAGTAAGTCAATAAATAGATTTTTAAAAGGAGGAAAGAGAAAGTTATTTGTGAGTTTTTCAACATCCTTGTGAAAACCGTTACTTCATGTATTTTGCACATTTGTGTGTGGGGGGGTGATTTGATCAGGTGGAAAATTAAGGGCCCATCCTTACCCTTTGTGTTCACTATGTATGCCTGGTGCCCAGAAAAGTGCATGGGACAGAGTAGATACTCCATATACTTGGATGTGAGAATAAATACCATAGAAAAGTCTGTACGTGATGATGTCAAATCGTTTTCTGCTATAATACCTATTATGGTTGACATTCACAAGGGCACTACCTTCCTGTGGACATATGCTTAGATTGTCATTCAAGACACATGCTCAGAAAAGGAAAGCACTACAATAATGTGTGATCACAGCAATCATTAACAACACAGTGTCTTGGCGAAGATAAGAGAGTCTTCCAACTATGTATAAATATCTAGTGCTCCTTGCTACCCTATTTTATTCAATAAAAATGTATATGATGTTTTATAAAAGGAACCGTAAATTCATTCAATTTTACTTAAAAATGTTTTGCATACTTGATTATTAGTAGACATGATTTTCTGCACACCTCACAATCTCAGACAGTTGCAGCTGAACTATATATTTGCATAGTATGTAGAACAGTGTGGCCTAGTTTTCCTTTCTCAAATGTGAGCTCTAGGCCTACAAATTGCGTTTGAATTAGTGGGATTCATGATTTTATTTTAGTGCCTGACAATGACTTGGCTTAGATAGTCTTTACTTCAAGAGTTGATGGTTCTCAAATTATAATCCAAATGTTTTGACCTTACCATCACTGCAAATATGTAGGAAATGTAAGGAAAATTTAGCCCTCAATTTTCTGATTCATTTACTCATCAAACTATCTATTAAAGCCACTTCATATTCAGGAAACTTCTTAGCAAATTATTTCCAGCTTATTTCATAGTCCCAGGAAGTTGACACTTATTAACCTGAGCTAAATCCCCATAGAGTCTCCTCTGTGTATAATTCTGAGCTCACACAGATTTTACGTTGCTACAATTAATGGGGTGGTAGATCTCCAGATCCTCCCTAAAACATTTATTGTGAGCAACTCAAACCGAATTTCTATCAGCTTTCACTCCCAACCCCCTACCCACTCCACATGTTTCATGGAATACTTTTCAGTCACTTGCTGTTCCTGGAGCTGTATCCCCTAATATTTATCTGAATCTTGCCTCTGACTATGATTTCTTTAAAACCAGTATACTCTGTTTTTTAAATATTCTTTTATTATTGGTGGTAGTTCCTCTTTTCCTTATGAAACAGTACAGGTCTCCACTTTCCATTTTTTCTTAAAAAGAGAATCTAGGCCTTGATTTGTCAAATCTAAAAATCATAACAGTTTCAATGAGATCACAAAATGGGCATCTGTACACACAAAAGAATTTGATTTAACCAGTGCCAGGGGGAACAAAGTAAAGGTCACTTGACAGCATGTTAAATCCAGATTGAAAATCATATGATAAAAATAAATGAAAGGAAATGAAAGACATATTCTGGGTCATTGGGCTAAGGTGACCTGGAAGGGAGTGGAGGTATAAATTTGTGTACAAAAGTGTGAAAGCATAATTTTATGAACTGGAAATCTATAGGATTTTTATGTAAATTCTGTAGGAAATATGAGGAGAAGGATGAAATGAGACAACCACAGTCGACTCTCAATTTACCAGGTTATTATGGGGAAGCGAGGCTGTGGTTAACTTGAAATCAATTGTAAATAGATCAGATAAGCTCTAGGCATATACTGGCTACTTCATAGTGTTATCAACTGCCAGCAATAAAAATGATAGAACATGATTTCTTGAAATATTTTGCAAATATTGCAATTTTTTTTTTTAAAAAAAGAGTGAAATACTGAATAGGGGAAACTCAGTTGTATTCTGTAATAATTTTGTTTTTGAGCATATGCCAGAGACCACACATCAGGGTTTGGAATAGAGGGTTGTCCCTATAGTCATACAGCCTGAGATTCCTTTGGTAATGGAAATAGGATGCTGGTTTCTACTTCTCTTCAGAGATCAACTTCTCACTTCGGCTCGTATCCTCTTTTTCTTGAGGTGTAATTATATACAATAAAGGCACAGATCTTAAATGTACAGTTTATAGCTTTAACGAATAAATATTCCCATTTAATCAACATGCTCATCAAAATATAGAACATTTCTATCGTTCTCTCAAATGTTCTGTCAAACTTACTTCCTATGAGTCCTCTTCTCTGCTCCTCAATTCAAACTTAATTACTGTTTGATAACTTAATTAATGATACCTTTAGGCAAATAACATCATTGATCTACTTGCCAAATTCAATTGTCATTTTTTAAAAATTTCTCCTTTTCTTGTTCTTCTATTCCATTTGACACTGATACCTTTTTCCAACTTGAGAGTCTTCCTTTGGTTTCCATGAAATCATTGAAGTTGGAATAATTACTTGTTCATAATATGAACTTCCATGGTGGCTCAGACAGTAAAGTGTCTGCCTACAATGTGGGAGACCTGGGTTCAATCCCTGTGTTGGGAAGATCCCCTGGAGAAAGAAATGGCAACCCACTCTAGTACTCTTGCCTGGAAAATCCCATGGACGGAGGAACCAACCGAGCGACTTCACTTCACTTTAATATGAACCCAGTAAATATTTGTATGTAAGAATTGTTAATTATTTTAATTTTATTAGTTTATAGCTTCTATATATAATATGCCATGTTTCTAAGATTAAGCGCCTAATAAAATTTATGTACACATTAATTAGAGAAGAGATCCTTTGAGAATTTCAAGTTGTTATTTTTCTCCTAACTATACTTATAAAATATTTTACATAAACCAGTATTATCTAAATTATATACAACACAATTGTATCTGTATCATCTTTTCAATAATTATACTTTAGAAGCAATGTTTATTAAACATATTTTATAAATTAATGATTTTTAGCAAAATTACCATTATTTGTTATGCAGGATGGAAACATTGGCAACACTTCATATTTAACTCATTATTATTTAAAAAGTTATAGCTCTGTCAAAATCATGATGGTTTATTCCAACTGAAGCTTCATGCTGTTTGGTTACTTTTTTGGTTATTTATTGTGTCAATATTACATTAGTGTGACTTAGTATTCATACTCTTGAATCCAATTATTTTCTGGGTTGTTTGCATATCTAAAATAGTATTACTTCAGTTTCTATTGCATTTTCTTCATATCTTCAAACTCATTAAGATCATCTTTGCTGCTGCTGCTGCTGCTAAGTCGCTTCAGTTGTGTCCGACTCTGTGCGACCCCATAGATGGCAGCCCACCAGGCTCCCCTGTCCCTGGGATTCTCCAGGCAAGAACACTGGAGTGGGTTGCCATTTCCTTCTCCAAATATTGTAACTGTCTAATCTCTGTAATCCAGAGATGAAAGGCATTTTTAAATCTTTATCTTCATACTGTTTATTCTATGATTATATCATTTCTTAAAATCTTGAAAAAATATTTAAATTGCAGAATAGTTTACTTTCAAAGTAAACTTGCTTAGAATTTTAAAAGTTTAAGATTATCTCTCCAAAGTTGTCTGGGTAAATTTCCAGAAGATTACGGACCCCAGATGTAGGATGAGGATTTGAGATTTGTATCTCTCTATTTCTGGAAAAAAGGACACAGAGGACAAATTAACCAAACCTTAATGTTTTAGTTTCTCTGACATAGCCTGGATGACTATGCTTAACAAATTTTGTTTAAAAATTGTGAGATAAGGCTGTTCTATACATCAGTGTCTCTTTTGCTGTCTCATACACAGGGTTATCGTTAGCATCTTTCTAAATTCCACATATATGCGTTAGTATACTGTATTGGTGTTTTTCTTTCTGGGAGAGGGTGGGAAGATTTGGGAGAATGGCATTGAAACATGTAAAATATCATGTATGAAATGAGTTGCCAGTCCAGGTTCGATGCATGATACTGGATGCTTGGGGCTAGTGCACTGGGATGACCCAGAGGGATGGTATGGGGAGGGAGGAGGGAGGAGGGTTCAGGATGGGGAACACATGTATACCTGTGGCGGATTCATTTTGATATTTGGCAAAACTAATACAATTTGTAAAGTTTAAAAATAAAATTTAAAAAAATTGTGAGATATACATAAAAGATGAATAAAACATACATGTATGTGTACAGCTTAACAATCAATAATTAATTCTCAAATTCTTAGCCATCATATTAAAAAAGAAAACATTACCAGTATATTAAACTGCCACTCTGTGTAATATGGCACCCTTTTCCTGCTTTTCAAACAGTTATACATAATTTGGGTTAACGATTCATCTGTTTTTTTTTTTTCCAAAATAATCCTATTGGTTTTTTCCCTAAAGTAAAAAAAAAAGGTAAGAAATGAGTAGTTCAACCCAAGACAAGGATGAAGAGAGTTCCCAGGAAACAAGAGAAAAGAAATAGGAAAACACTCATGTTTCAGGCCAGAAAATCAACCAATTCAAATTGGAGTGGAAGCATGGGAGATTTAGGTAATTATATCTTCAACAGCAACAACAAAAAAAATGGATCAATTCATGGAGAATTAAAGGCATTTAAACTTATGACAAAAATTTAACAAATGAATAAGATTAAGTGTATGAACATTAATGCAATTATCAACTCCAACAAAAGAATTATAAAATAAAGAAAATGTATAGATATCTGTAAATAACATTTACAAAGGTGAAATACAAATCCTAATTATTATTAGAAAAGAATAATAATACAATATATTTGGTAGGAGGTAGGACTTATGGGATTTTATGAACTTACACTCTTGTGAATGTGTGTTTGTGCATAAAATGTGGTTGATGATTGACAGCTAAAACTTTGTCCACTGTATTGCTAAGTCAATAAATTGGAGGTTAATAAAACAGCAAAAAACAATAAAAACATCAGTTATCATTATCTAAATATTATTAAAAAAACAGATAAAGTTCAAAAATAACATTAAATAACAAGAAAAAACGTGTCAATTATCAATAAACCCTGTATGCGAGACAGCAAAAGAGACACAGATGTATACAACAGTCTTTTGGACTCTGTGGAAGAGGGAGGGGGGGATGATTTGGGAGAATGGCATTGAAACATGTATAATATCATATAAGAAATGAATCACCAGTCCAGGTTTGATGCAGGATACAGGATGCTTGGGGCTGGTGCACTGGGATGACCCAGAGGGATGGTACGGGGAGGGAGGTGGGAGGGGGGTTCAGGATTGGGAACACATGTACACCGGTGGCAAATTCATGTTGATGTATGGCAAAACCAATACAATATTGTAAAGTAATTAGCCTCTAATTAAAATAAATAAATTTTAAAAAATCAGTAGAAATAGCTAGAGTGCTAAAAATATTTTTATCTCTAGGAGAATCATGAAGGATAACTATTTAATATTTAGAATTACATCCAAGGAGTCCACAAAAATATATTTTCTAAAATGTTATCATAAAATGATTTGTATACATATTCTAATGTTATTTTTACTGAGAACTGATGAGTAAATACAAAATGCTGGCCATTATGAATGGAAATGATATGTTTCTCTAGACCAGTTTTTGTCCATTGAGGGAATAATTAAAACAATTTTAGGGGCTTTAAATTTCTGGTTTATTTCTTTAATATGAAGTGTTCAGTAAAGACAGTTATTATGCACTATCTATAGAGCCTTTACATCGTTTTATGAATAAAATGTACATTAATGGTAATGTTACTGAGACAACACTATAGACAGAAATGTTTACAGTAATATTTACTATTCATTTTTTTCTTCAATAGTCTTGTCTTTCCTTCCTACATTCCAAGAGCCAAGGTTTGCTCTCAGTTCTCCGTAGAGTAGAAACAGGAGTGGAACCTCATTTCTAATCCTTTTTCATCCTTTGTTGCTGTCGTTCAGTCATTAAGTCGTGTCTCTATGAACTGCAGCAGACCAGGGTTCCCTGTCCTTCACTATCTCCGAGTCTGCTCAAACTCATGTCTTTTTTATTCTAAATTATGGCCTACTGCCTTCCTATTCTACTCTGAGATTCAGAAAAAAGATTTAAAATTATGTCATTTTTAATATCATAATTTTTGATGAAACAGTTTTTAAAAATTATTTTCTTTCAGGTTCATCACTTCTGGGCAACTGGCTATAGCATTTATATCTAGTGCTTTTGTTTCTGATAGAATTAGATTGGTTTTCCTTTAGAAAAAAATTGTATTTTACGGTAGTGATTCAAAATGATCCTTATTGGATTCTAAAATATCTCTGTTAGGTCAGTGTTTCTATAGTTATTAAAGTCATATTTTTTTGTTGTCCCCACAGCACACCCAGGGTGCAACCAAAGACATAAGTGGTTTTCCACTAAAATGGTGTTGATGATTATTTTCATAAATTTGTGACAAAATACTCTAAATATAAACAGTAAATACAATTATCTTAACTTTCCTCCTTCTTATGGAATATTTTAAATCCTTACTTAATTAAAGAATATTTGAAGCTCCAGAATTTATTGTAATTTTGAGTTAGAAAATATTCCATTAACTAGATGAATAGGTCTGTTCTCACTATTGATCTCTTTTGCTTTGAATAAATAAAAATAAAGGCATCTGCTTATATGCACCCAAAGCTTTGTGTGACTTCTAAGTACTGAATTATGTATTCCATATAAATGGATTTTTCTTTTATGGCTTAGTTTTCCAATATAATTCCCAGCTGAATTCAATTTTCATGTAAGTGAAGAGAGAACCATCCTAGCTTAAGGTAGACAGCTACATAGGATATAAAGGAAAATTAATGCATATTAGTAATATAGATGACCAAACATCTCCTCCATATTTGGATTAATATACTGGGAAAAGTGCTCACTCATGTAGTTTAAGAATGTGGTAATCAAATGTGACCAAAATGCATTGTACTATAACAGAAAGTCTTGCAAAATAAAAACATGTTCATGTACAGTTTAAATAAATCCATCAATATACAATAGGTTAAAAAAAGGAAGTACACAATTTTAGTAAGACATTCTTATTTTCTGAGAACAGTATTATTAACAGAAATCAATTATGCTTATTTTAAAAAATAGTTTTTTGTTCTATTGTAAGATAAAATCTTATGGTATAAATAAACTGCAGGTTTATAAACAATGGCATTAAAATATCCTTATATACATCAAACTCAATACGTTTTACCATTGGCAGAGTAAACAAATTAAAATGATTTTCATCTTTGATATAATTGTATATACATGTGCTTTCTCTTAGTTTTTATATCTGATAGGACAATATTTACTATGTTTTAACATGATATTTGCAATACAATTGAATTATAATAAAGTGTCAAATTTCCTTGTAACATACGTTGTTAGTACTAAATTTATTCTGTTCTCTTTACTCAAAATTTATGTAACCACCCCACTACATATGGGTTTAATCAATTTTAAGATTATTGGCAAAATCAATATAGCATTCCAGTTTTTGGCTGTAAACAAATCTCTTTTATATCTTTATTTATATATTTTATTATACACTGTTTATTTAAATCTTTATTATTTTATATCTTAAAAAGAAGCAATAAAGGAAAATTAATTATCTTCAATAAAAATGTACAGATTATATATGTGCATCAGTCATAGAAAAGATGCTCGCCAGTCCAGGTTTGATGCACGATACTGGATGCTTGGGGCTGGTGCACTGGGACGACCCAGAGGGATGGTATGGGGAGGGAGGAGCGAGGAGGGTTCAGGATGGGGAACATATGTATACCTGTGGCGGATTCATTTCGATATTTGGCAAAACCAATATAATATTGTAAAGTTTAAAAATAAAATTAAAAAAAAAAAAAGATGTGTAATTTGAATCATTCCTACTAAGTAAGCTACATAATCTCACTACAATGTGTGCATAAACTTTACAGGTAAGTGGATGCTTTGTTATTCAGAGAGAAGATAAACTTTAATCGTTGTAACAGATGTTTAAGCGTGCATATCAGAAATGCAGTTTTGCTCCATTAAGGAGACATTTTAATAAAGAAAATAATGCAGAATGCTTAAGAAGTACTCTTCTTTTGAAAATGAAAAACCAGTCCTATAAAATGTGAAGGATTATTTGAGCTATGTCCTTTACTTTATACATGGAATGAGGTGTCCTGGGATAATGCTAAGAATGGTTTATGCTAAATTTATGAAGATTTTGTGGGAAATTTAAACTGCAGTTTGCATATAAAATGTTAGTTATGAAATGGAAAAAAAATCCTCTCCTGTTAATTGTAAGTAAAAGTTTAATATTTTTAATCATTTTAAAGATAGTCTAAAGAAAGACTAGCCATGCAAATAATACTAATAATTGACATTAATAGACAATATGTACCAAGTATCAATAAGCACTTTGCATGAATTATTCAATTTAACTGATTATGGTTCTGTCTTCCCAACAATAGCAAAAATTCTAGTTCATAAAAAGGATGATACACGCTATCAGATACTTGAAAATTTACATAACTACAATAGATAGCCTATTAAATTTCTGCATGTACGAAAACAAAAAAAAAAAAACAAAAAAAAAGCACTCAGTTAATTGCAAAATCATTGGGAAATGCTCTTTTGTCATGATGGTAAGGGTAAGTTCAAGCTATGATGCAACTCTTCTGCAATGATAGAAAAAATATAGAGAATAAGAACTAAAATAAAACAGCTGGTATCAGTAATTTAATATATTCATAACCCCATGAGAGCTCAGAAAATCGGCATAAATACCTTTACGATTAGAGAAAAATCCCATTTTTTGAGGACCATGGCATAAACGGAAAATATAAGATTCAGTCACGCTAGCTCAGTGCAGTCATCTTAGGTTTTTGTTTACGGTCTGTGGGTGTCGGAGGAGAGGGGTGAAGAATGAAGGCCTGGGAAGCAGAGACAGAAGATATAGGCACACAGTCGCAGCTTTCACATCCTCCTGATTATGCCACAGTTGTATGGATACAAATAGATGTCTACTTTCATATGTAAATATTCATTAAACTGAAGATTAAAAATAAATTTTTGGACCAACATTTAATGGATGCTCAAAAAGGAAAAGTATCTGAGAGAGCCAATATGTTGTGGGAGGACCATAAATTCATTCTAAAGCGAGGATCTGATCTTTACATTTGTAACGCAAAATTGAGAAATGTGTCATCACTTTTGTCTATCAAACTGCAATGTTTGTATAAAATAAGCTTGGAAACAGCAGCAACAAGACAGAATTGGAATGGACATTTGGATATCATGGGTCACACAAAATGTGTGTTTGCTAGAATCCTTCCTAGCTTTTAAGCTGAAGATCTCAGAGTGACAACTTTCAGATGCTGACAGAATGAGATGAAAAATCACTTTGTTGATGCTGTATTTACAATAAGTAGAATCAACATCCAACTTCTTGGCATCTTTCCCTTTGAGATGATGTGGAAATCCCGTCTGGCAGCATACCCCTGCAAAGTCCCTCTTATGACTGGAACAAGATCCTTTCTGAGACCAGGAAAAGACATCATTACCCCAGGAGAGAAATCACAAGTCATCCTGAACTTCTTTTAGTCTCTTTGATGCTCTGGGCCAAATGAAAGGAAACAGACCATCAGCCTTTAAGAGGAGTGGTGTACAGGAAATAACTGTTTACTTGACCAGCTCAGTTCAGTTCAGTCTCTCAGAGTGCATATTAAAAATTCAAGTATGGGGGGGCGGATTTCTAAGCCTTGGTACATTCAAAATTTGATTCAGTTGTCCTAATTTGTTTATGATCACATAACACTGCTACATGAAAAGATGTGATTCTCTAATGGTTTGCAATGGTTCACACGAGGTGTGTAAAACCAAAGACTGTTATTTGTAGATACCAAAGATTTGTTACTCTTAGATATGCCCTTAAGCAAGATTGAGTTTTGACTTATGATTAACTTTTTATGTACTAATTAATAATGTACCTCTAAGACATGAAAAATAAATAGCCAACTGAGAATGTTTCTGCTGATTTCAATTGTGAATAAAAAGCTACAGCAGCCCCCTACACCCTGGTAGTAAGTTTTGCTTTCCTTTTAAATCAAAAATGTAGAAGCAGCTTGATTACAGGCTATGTAAATCTGAAATGTGTATTTTCTGGCCATTTAAGCAAAAATATTTCTCTGTTTTGTCCAATACTAATGTTTATTTGGTCCTTCACATGATTCTTGCTGATGCACAAGTTAGATAAATTTTGTTTTTGAATTATAGAAATGCCTGGGAGGTTCCTATGGCCTAATGACTGAATCTGAGAGTTCAGATGAAGTTTGTTCTCTCTCTCTCTCTTTTTGCCTTGTCTCACTCTTTCTCTCAAAATATATTTTTCTTCTCTCATATCCTTCTACTATAGATTGAATGCCTATGCAAGAGAGTTTCTTGCAACTAGTTTCTGCTACATCTATCCTCATATGACTTATCACCAACTCAAATAGGAAAGCCCCACGGGAAACTGTGATTGGCCCAGCTACATCTCATACCTACCCCTAAATCCTTGCAGCAGAAGATGAGTGAGATCTGACGAGTCCACCTAGATCTAAGTCCACACCTGTCACTGGCTGAGATCCTGTATCTGACAGTACCACTCCTCCCACAAGGACCAAAGAATTAAGGATGAGGTTGTCTTTAAAGGAAAGGATGCTAGACGCGAAGTGTAAGTCCACTAGAGTTGATGCACAAGCCAGAATCAGGAAATGCAGAGCAACCCTACATATGTCAATATTAAAATAGTTATTTACTTTACCATATTATCAGGGTCCAGTTGGAAAATAACACTAGTTACTTTAACAGAGAGAATTTATGTAGAGAATTAGTTAAACAGGTATTGGGTGAGTGAATATTAGGCGCTCAGTCATGTCCAACTCTTTGTGACCCCATTTGACTGTAGCCCACTAGGCTTCTCTGTCCATGGGATTCTCCAGGCAAGAATAATTTCCTTCTCCAGGGGATCAACCTGACCCAGAAATCCAACCCGGGTCTCCTGCCTTGCAGGCAGATTCTTTACCATCTGAGCCACCAGGGAAGCCCTAAACTGGGAGACTTAAAAGACAAAGTAACACTGATTTATCTCAGAGGTGATAACTGCAAGAAACAGCTAGAACCTCTAAGTCTGGGGAAACTTTTCTCCCCCCACCAAAAGAAGTTGGGATTATTAGAACCCAGAAGGTTGGATGTCGGTACCTGCAGTGCTAGGAGCCGGGCCTCTGAGGAGGGAGTATCGGCCCACTAGTGATCTGTGAGGGACCACGATGAGGCTCACTCTTGGGATTTCCATAAACAAACTGGAAACAGGTACTAGATAGAAGAACACTTGCTGAAGGGACAATGAAAGTAAAAGAAAGCAAACCAAGGAGGAGCAATCCTTTCTTCATCCTCCAGCCTTCCAGTCTTCTTCTAGTGTCCCCTATTAGCAAAATCTGTCACAGCTCCTGCTAGCAAAGCAGAAATGTGGTTTATCAAGTCCCAGCCTCAGCATCACAAAGAAGAGGTTAGAAGGGTGGATTTGAAGCTGAGAGACAACAGCTTAATAACAAGTACATCGATGATGGCAGTATCAATTATACATCTGCTGGAGGATATTTATGCACTAGCAGTGGGGTTTTGTCTGTATCTGTAGACACACCAATAATTAGAAACACATACAACTAAGTAGAAACATACACATCTAAGCACAAATCACCACCAGACATCTCCTTGCATTCAGTCCTGTCTAACCACCCACTGGTTTTTTAAAACTGTATATTCTTATATCAAGTTCTTTCTGCTCTAGGTAGAGATCTTTGGAATCATAATCTACTTAGACCTTGGGGGGTGTGTATCACCTTTTCAGTAAAGGGAGTACCTGAAACTTTTATTTTTTTATTTTTGGATTATGAATTCAGAACTTTCAGCTGAGACTATTGCTTGAATCTAGCTGACTTGAACTGAAAGAAAATTTTAGGGAGGTATTTTTTTTTTTCTTTTAAGTTTATTCTGAACATTTGTTAAAGAAAACCAAGGTTTTTGAGTTAAAAAAAAAAAACAAGTAGTTTTAATTCAGTTAAACAGTCTTTGTTTTCCTTTCCTTTTATTTTCTTATACTTCCTCTCTCCTCATAGAATATCCCAAACATTGTTTTAGAAATGGTGAAGTATTTAGTTGATTCTTTTAGCCCACTTTAAAATTAATGATGGATACAAGAGAAAAATAGACATTAGGACTTTATTATGATAAAGATATTTTGAAATCCATTAGGAGGACTGTAGCAATCTTGATAAGCATGCATAAATGATTTGTTTTTGAAAATTCACTAAATAGCAGTGGAAAAGTTTAATGTGAAATCTCACCACAGCTAATTATATGTATTAGCTATGTTGAGTAGTTTGCTAGCCCAGATAACCTTTAAACTTTGGCTGTAATGGTAATTTACTTAATGGAGGAGCTTAATAGAAATATTGAAACAAATATACCTCCTTAGATTTACTGAGATTGGATTGGAATGTTAGAAGACATGAATGTGCTGTGCACACATACTGACAGAAAACCATGTCATTTTAATGATTCATAATTTCTAATTAGCCATGATTATTCTGAGTGGTTGTGGATATACATTTTAATTGTATCACATACTGCAATTTCCAATTTCCGTGGAGACGCTGATGAAGTGAAAGTCGTATTGCAAAGTCATCATTTAAATATTTGAGAAATGGAAGGCTTTGAGAGGGATAAATATCCACAGCTTAATTATAATTTCTATTGATCTCAAAAGTCAATTTTGTCCCTCTGATACAGATGACTGTCTCCTCTTTCCTAGCTCAATGTCTTGGTAGGGTTTTGGAACTGTGATGATGCCCTGTTCTCAGTGGATGAAGAGAATATTATCCATTATGTATTCAACTTTTTCAAAGATAGAAAGTCATCAAAATTATAGAGGCAGGGCAGATAGAGCAAGTGAACAAAATGTCATTGTCACAGTTGGAGAATTTAGTTTGAGTCAAAACTGACTATTGAAGGTAGAAATACCTCAACTTGACATTCATCTTTCAGATGATTATTTAGGAGACTTATTTGGAAGATAATTAATCAGATTAATTTTGCATTTAAGCTTTAAAGTCCAAAGTAGAGAACTGGTAGCTTTGCAAGCAAAAGTCAATTGTCTGAGCAAGATATGTCTCCCAGTAGCTTCTGATGTCGGAGAAGGCAATGGCACCCCACTCCAGTACTTTTGCCTGGAAAATTCCATGGATGGAAGAGCCTGGTAGGCTGCAGTCCATGGGGTTGCTAGAGTCGGACACGACTGAGCGACTTCACTTTCACTTTTCCCTTTCATGCATTGGAGAAGGAAATGGCAACCCCCTCCAGTGTTCTTGCCTGGAGAATCCCAGGGACGGGGGAGTCTGGTGGGCTGCCGTCTATGGGGTCGCACAGAGTCGGACACGACTGAAGCGACTTAGCAGCAGCAGCAGCAGCAGCAGCTTCTGATGTAAGAAGAGGAAATAAAGCGAGTAGCAGATGTGTATCTCCATGATGATTAGAACAACTTACAGCTATTTGATGGCTTCTTCTAGATACAGGAACATTCTGTATGTCATCTAGGTCTCAGGTTACATGGCATAGGAAAGTTGAAATAGCACAACTAAGGCATCTTAGAAGTGCTGCTCGCTTCTATTCATTTGTGGCCCAGAAACTGAATGTAATCATTAAGAAGAGTATACCCAATTTCAGGACTTCCCTTGTGGCTCAGCGGGTAAAGAATCTGCCTGCAATGCCAGAGACCTGGGTTTGTTCCCTGGGTTGGGAAGATCCCCTGGAAAAGGGAAAGGCTACCCACTCCAGTATTCTGGCCTAGAGAATTCCATGGACTATACAGTCCATGGGGTCACAAAGAGTCAGACACGACTGAGAGACTTTTGCTTTCACTTTCGCTTATCCCATTTCGAAATCCATTTGTAATGACACACAGTGTGTTTCTTCACTTGACATTTCATGAAGACAAGGGGGAGACTGGTTATGAACAAATGCTGCTATATTTAGATTGAGAAATGGATATAACTTGCAGTAGAGTTACTAAATAAAAATATTAGTTAACAAAACTATAAATGAAATTCTGAGAATTTGATGTAATTTTTTGATTTCTTCTCATCAATAAAATGGTAATAATAGCTTTCAAGACATGACTAATGAATTGCCTCTGCTTTAGATTAATCAGACCTGGATTTCTTTTCTTTCATTCTATTTGACTTGGTATAACTTTCATGCCTATCTTATGCAATAGGAATAGGCTTAATTATGTAGTGTCCATATAATGTAACTCAATTACTGATTGAAAAAAAATGCTTACCCATATTTAAAATCACTATAACATAGAAAAGAAAATTGATAAAAATTTTGAAAAATGCATTAATATGTTGATTTAGTCAACAAACATGTACCAATGCATAGATCCTCTCAGTTCAGTTCAGTTCCGTCCCTCAGTCATGTTGGACTCTTTGTGACCCCATTGAATGCAGCACGCCAGAGCCCCTTGTCTATCACCAAATCCCAGAGTTTACCTAAATTAATGCCCATTGAGTCAGTGATGCCATCCAATCATCTCATCCTCTGTCATCCCCTTCTCCTCCTGCATTCAATCTTTCCCAGCATCAGGGTATTTTCAAATGAGTCAGCTCTTCACATTAGGTGGCCAAAGTATTGGAGTTTCAGCTTCAGCATCAGTACTGCCAATGAATAGTCAGGACTGATTTCCTTTAGGATTGACTGGTTTGATCTCTTTGCTGTCCAAGGGACTCTCAATAGTCTTCTCCAACACCACAGTTCAAAAGCATCAATTCTTCAGTGCTCAGCTTTCTTTATAGTCCAACTCTCACATCCATACATGACCACTGGAAAAACCATAGCTTTGACTAGACAGACGCTTGTTGGCAAAATAAGATCTCTGCTTTTTAATATACTGTCTAGGTTGGTCATATCTTTCCTACCAAGGAATAAGCATCTTTTAATTTTGTGGCTGCAATCACCATCTGCAGTGATTTTGGAGCCCCCCAAAATAAAGTCAGCCACTGTTTCCACTGTTTCCCCATCTATTTGCCATGAAGTGATGGGACCACATGCCATGATCTTAGTTTTCTGAATGTTCAGCTTTAAGCCAACTTTTTCACTCTCCTCTTTCACTTTCATCAAGAGGCTCTTCAGTTCTTCTTCACTTTCTGCCATAAGGGTGGTGACATCTGCATATCTGAGGTTATTGATATTTCTCCCAGCAATCTTGATTCCAGCTTGTGCTTCGTCCAGCCCAGCGTTTCTCATGATGTACTCTGCATATAAGTTAAATAAACAGGGTGACAATATACAGCCTTGACGTACTCCTTTTCCTATTTGGAACCAGTCTGTTGTTCCATGTGCAGTGCTAACTGTTGCCTTCTGACCTGCGTACAGGTTTCTCAAGAGGCAGGTCAGGTGGTCTAGTATTCCCATCTCTTTCAGAATTTTCCACAGTTTATTGTGATCCACACAGTCAAAGGCTTTGGCATAGTCAATAAAGCAGAAATAGATGTTTTCCTGGAGCTATCTTCCTTTTTCGATGATCCAGCGGATGTAGGCAATTTGATCTCTGGTTGCTCTGCCTTTTCTAAATCCAGCTTGAACATCTGGAAGTTCACAGTTCATGTAATGTTGAAGGCTGACTTGAAGAATTTTGAGTTCTTTACTAGTTACTTTACTAGTAATTTTGAGTTATTTTACTAGTTACTTTACTAATAATTTTGAATTACTTTCTAGTGTGTGAGATGAGTGCAACTGTGTGATATTTGAGCATTCTTTGGCATTGCCTTTCTTTGGGATTGGAATGAAAACTGACCTTTCCCAGTCCTGTGACCACTGCTGAGTTTTCCAAATTTGCTGGCATACTGAGTGCAGCACTTTCACAGCATCATCTTTTAGGATTTGAAATAGATCAACTGGAATTCCATCATCTCCACTAGCTTTGTTCGTAGTGATGCTTCCTAAGGTCCACTTGACTTCACATTCCAGGATGTCTGGCTCTAGGTGAGTGATGACACCATCATGATTATCTGAGTCATGAAGATCTTTTTGTACAGTTCTTCTATGTATTCTTGCCACTTCTTCTTAATATCTTCTGCTTCTCTTTGGTCCCTACCATTCCTGTCCTTTACTGAGCCCATCTTTGCATGAAATGTTCCCTAGGTATCTCTGATTTTCTTGAAGAGATCGCTAGTCTTTCCCATTCTATTGTTTTCCTCTATTTTTTTGCACTGATCACTGAGGAAGGCTTTCTTATCTCTCCTTGCTATTCTTTGGAACTCTGCATTCAGATGCTTATATCTTTCCTTTTCTCCTTTGCTTTTTGCTTCTCTTCTTTTTACAGCTATTTGTAAGGCCTACTCAGCCAGACATTTGCTTGTTTGCATCTCATTTTCTTGGGATAATCTTGCTCCCTGTCTCCTATACAATGTCACAAACCTCCGTCCATAGTTCATCAGGCACTTTATCAGATCTAGTCCCTTAAATCTATTTCTCACTTCCACTGTATAATCATTAGGGATTTGATTTAGATCATACCTGAATGTTCTAATGGTTTCCCTACTTTCTTCAATTTCAGTCTGAATTTGACAGAAAAGAGTTCATGATCTGAGCTACAGTCAGCTCCCGGTCTTGTTTTTGTTGACTATATAGAGCTTCTCCATCTTTGGCTGCAAAGAATATAATCAATCTGATTTTGCTGTTGACCATTGGTGATGTCCATGTGTAGAGTCTTCTCTTGTGTGGTTGGAAGAGGGTGTTGCTATGACCAGTGTGTTCTCTTGGCAAAACTCTATTAGCCTTTGCCCTGCTTCATTCCGTATTCCAAGGCCAAATTTGCCTTTTACTCCAGGTTTTTCTTGACTTCCTACTTTGCATTCCAGTCCCCTATAATGAAAAGGACATCTTCTTTGGGTATTAGTTCTAGGAGGTCTGGTAGGTCTCATAGAACCATTCAACTTCAGCTTCTTCAGCATTACTGGTTGAGGCATAGGCCTAGATTACCATGATATTGAATGGTTTGCCTTGGAAATGAACAGAGATCATTCTGTCGTTTTTTGAGATTGCATCCAAGTACTGCATTTCGGACTCTTTTGTTGTCTAAGATGGCTACTCCATTTCTTCAAAGGAATTCTTGCCCACAAAATTCACCCATTCCAGTCCATTTTAGTTTGCTGATTCCTAAAATATCTATTTTCTCTCTTGCCATATTCTGTTTGACCACTTCCAATTTGCCTTCATTCATGGACCTAACATTTCAGGTTCCTATGCAATATTGCTCTTTACAACATTGGGCCTTGCTTCCATCACCAGTCACAACCACAGCTGTGATTTGTTTTTGCTTTTTTTCCATATCTTTATTCTTTCTGGAGTTATTTCTCCACTGATCTCTAGTAGTATATTGGGCACCTACCACCCTGGGGAGTTCATCTTTAAGTGTCCTATCTTTTTGTCTTTTCATACTTTTCATGGGGTTCTCAAGGCAAGAATACCGAAATGTTTTGCCATTCCTTTCTCCAGTGAACCACATTTGTCAGAACTCTCCACCATGACCTGTCCATCTTCACTGGCTTTACATGGCATGGCTCCTAGTTTCACTGAGTTAGAGAAGGCTGTGGTCCAAGTGATTAGATTGGTTAGTTTTCTGTAATTTTACATAGATCTTCTATGTACTATTTATTTCAAATTACCAAAACATTCTTGTGCCTATTGAATTAAAGAAAATATAAAATGAGAATGTACTTAGTACAGTACTTGGCACATACTTAGAATTCTATTTTTATTATTACCATTAAAATTATATATTCCTTAATAAAATTTATAAAAGGAATAAGGCATACTTTACAGTGATATATGTGATCCTTAACCTCCTTGAAACTTATGGTTTAGTAGGAATGTCAGGTAAACAACAAAGTAGATAAAGATGAATAAATAATGTGATAGATCAAGTATAGGTTTTGTTGAAAATACATTAACAAGAGAAAAATATCCGATGTTGTGGCTATTTTTTTTACTGAAACTTTTATATGTACATAGTTTAAACTCTCTCTCTCTCTCTCTGTATATATATATATATATATACACCCAGTTTCTCCATTAGTCAGTCTCTCCCACGAGGAAGCTTCCATAAGCCTCTTATCCTTCTCCATCAGAGGGCAGACAGACTGAAAACCACAGTCACAGAACACTAACCAATCTAATCACATAGACCACAGCCTTGTGTAACTCAATAAAAATATGAGCCATGCCATGTAGGGCCACCAAGACGGACAGGTCATGGTGGAGAGTTCTGACAAAACGTGATCCACTGGAGAAAGGAATGGCAAAACCCTTCAGTATTCTTGCCTTGAGAAACCCATGAACAGTATGAAAAGGCAAAAAGATAGGACACTGAAGGATGAACTGCCCAGGTTGTTGATCAGTGATCAGTGCAAAGAAATAGAGGAAAACAATAGAATGGGAAAGACTAGAGATCTCTTCAAGAAAATTAGAGATACCTAGGGAACACTTCATGCAAAGATGGGCTCAATAAAGGACAGGAATGGTAGGGACCAAAGAGAAGCAGAAGATATTAAGAAGAAGTGGCAAGAATACACAGAAGAACTGTACAAAAAGATCTTCATGACCCAGATAATCATGATGGTGTCATCACTCACCTAGAGCCAGACATCCTGGAATGTGAAGTCAAGTGGACCTTAGGAAGCATCACTACAAACAAAGCTAGTGGAGGTGATGGAATTCCAATTGAGCTATTTCAAATCCTAAAAGATGATGCTGTGAAAGTGCTGCACTCAATATGCCAGCAAATTTGGAAAACTCAGCAGTGGTCACAGGACTGGGAAAGGTCAGTTTTCATTCCAATCCCAAAGAAAGGCAATGCCAAAGAATGCTCAAGCTCTCACACAATTGCACTCATCTCACACACAAGTAAAGTAATGCTCAAAATTCTGCTAGCCAGGCTGCAGCAATACATGAACCGTGAACTTCCAAATGTTCAAGCTGGATTTAGAAAAGGCAGAGGAACCAGAGATCAAATTGCCAACATCTGCTAGATCATCAAAAAAGCAAGATAGTTCCAGGAAAACATCTATTTCTGCTTTATTGACTATGCCAAAGCCTTTGACTGTGTGGATCACAATAAACTGTGGAAAATTCTGAAAGAGATGAAAATACCAGACCAAATGGCCTGCCTCTTGAGCAATCTGTAGGCAGCTCAGAATGCAAAAGTTAGCACTGGACATGGAACAACAGACTGGTTCCAAATAGGAAAAGGAGTACTTCAAGGCTGTATATTGTCACCCTGCTCATTTAACTTATATGCAGAGTACATCATAAGAAATGCTGGGCTGGAGGAAGCACAAGCTGGAATCAAGATTGCTGGGAGAAATATCAATAACCTCAGATATGCAGATGTCACCACCCTTATGGCAGAAAGTGAAGAAGAACTGAAGAGCCTCTTGATGAAAGTGAAAGAGGAGAGTGAAAAAGTTGGCTTAAAGCTGAACATTCAGAAAACTAAGATCATGGCATGTGGTCCCATCACTTCATGGCAAATAGAAGGGGAAACAGTGGAAACAGTGGCTGACTTTATTTTGGGGGGCTCCAAAATCACTGCAGATGGTGATTGCAGCCACAAAATTAAAAGATGCTTACTCTTTGGCAGGAAAGTTATGACCAACCTAGACAGCATATTAAAAAGCAGAGATGTTACTTTGCCAACAAAGTTCCATATAATCAAGGCTATGGTTTTTCCAGTGGTCATGTATGGATGTGAGAGTTGGACTATAAAGAAAGCTGAGCACCGAAGAATTGATGCTTTTGAACTGTGGTGTTGGAGAAGACTATTGAGAGTCCCTTGGACTGCAAGGAGATCAAACCAGTCAATCCTAAAGGAAATCAGTCCTAAATATTCATTGGCAGTACTGGTGCTGAAGCTGAAACTCCAATACTTTGGCCACCTAATGTGAAGAGCTGACTCTTTTGAAAATACCCTGATGCTGGGAAAGATTGAATGCAGGAAGAGAAGCGGATGACAGAGGATGAGATGGTTGGATGGCATCACTGACTCAATGGACACGAGTTTGAGTAAACTCCGGGAGTTGGTGACGGACAGGGAGGACTGGCTTGCTGCAGCCCATGGGGTCTCAAAGAATCAGACACAACTGAGAAATGGAACTGAGCTGAACTGATACATATACATATATTTATATACAGATGCATGCATATATACCTATTTTTAATTGAAAGATGATTTAATCTGAATTCTTCAATTTCTAAATTGTTTCCAATCTTTCCAGAGAGAAAAAGTACTTTCATTTTGAATTAGAGCTGAAAACTGATACCCCTTTGAACAAAATCTGATGCTCTTTGACAGCTATTTTTAAACAACAATTATATTCTCTAAGTAAGCAACTTAAAGAATTAAAGCAACTTAAGTTTTTCACCATTTCACACCCAATGTTAAATAAGTATTTTCTTTTTATATATAGTATTCTATTACTTTATATAGATCATAAGGTAGAGATATAGAGAAATATATATTTAGAGAGAGAATTTAAAGTTAACTTTCCCATGAATGCACAAAAACAACTAAGAGTGTATCCCTAGAGTCACCAGTGATCAATAACTACTTTGCAAAAGAAGTTAAGGTTATCAAAAATGAATCTTTAAATTGCAGTCACAACTTAAAAGGACGTTCCTCAGTTTTCTGAGTGAAGATGTTTAACTGCAAGTTCATGACTCTCAAGGGTTCTGTTACTGAGCAGAGTGAGAAATAGGGGTGGTGTCTATAAATTTTGTGACAACTTTTGCTTTCTATCCACTTTATGTATCTTTTTTGGAGAGCGGATCTATACTTTTAATCTGTTTCTCAAATAGACCCTAAAATGGCAAGAAGCCCTATTCTCAAGGGTGTGGCAAGTCAACTCGAACCTATAAGAAAGGGACCGAGTGACAAGAGAATAGCTGCATGCAGCTTCTTCTGGTTAGAACTAGATGACTAGTGGGGAGCCCCTGTTCTAATTTTCTTTCAAAACTCCACAAGATTGATAATGAGTCATTTTTCAGTGTGCTACAAGCAGCCATAAAGTCCCTATGACAATTTTCTTAAAGGTTAGCTGGTTGATTTGTGACTTGGAAAGCTTTTTCTTCCAGCATGTGATTTTCTCAAAAGGAGTTTATGGGGAAAGATCATGAGGAGAAAGGAGGGTCTTTATGACATGACAAGTAGTCTGTGTGGCTTTCCCGATGTGTAGAGGATGGATGAGGGCAGACATCATGTTATACCCTAGAAACCTGATATCCTGAGGATAACTGAGCTTGTAAGGACACTCAGCCTTAGTGGAGTGTCACCTTTATATTTTCAGACTTGGAGCCATTTTTCCTGGGTTCAAATCCTGGCCCTCTCACTTAGATGTTCTGTAACTCAGGACAGCTTTCTTAGTCCTCCCTGCCTCATTTGTAAAATAGGGATGGTAGTAATGTTACCTACTCTTTGTTAAGTACTTAGAACAGTGTCTTGTGGTAGTAAAACACCATTTAAAAAATAAAATCAAGTTCTTAAAAGTCTATGTTGATAAATAGGTAATATCTAAATTGCTGGAATTTGGTAACTAAACTCAATACTCTGTAATAAAGGAAAGGCATCTGAAAAATATATATCTGAATATATCTATTTAGATGAGAAGAAAGTGACCCCAGGTCCCAACTGTATGGTCCTGGCCACTAGAACAGTTGTTCTAAAGACATGTTTGAGAGACGTCACTCAAACATTTGTGCATTGGTATTTTAGTTCAAATTGTTGGGGTTTGGGACAGATTTGCAGGAAGGAATAGGAAAGTGCTAGAGAAAGAAAAGGCATTAATGATAAGAATATTGGCTCTGGGGAGCTTATCAACATCAGCAAGTTGTCTGAATTCTGCTTCAGCTGAAAAAAAAAAAGTGGACATTTCAAACGTGTATTGCTTTAAGACTATTTTGAGATTATGGATGTACAAGGGGTGATAATATAATCTGAAAACAACTCAAGAAAGAGTCTTTATATATTCTTTAAATTCAGAAGAAACACTTTCCTCCTAAGCATCAAGATATAAAAATAAACAGGGACACCATGTTTTATTCTTTCATCTTAAACCTCTTAAATTAAAAAATACATATATCACCTCTAAATCTCTTAATCTAACTTAAGCCAAAATATACCCAGACATTTTTCAGCAAAATTTTCTAATTAATCTGTGTAAGTGAAAGTTATCAAAATTTTTCTGCATATTGTCATGCAGTTCTTGTCTCAGTGCTGAGCTGCTACAACTATGATTCACAGTTGTAATCACTCACCATACTGGATACTTCTAGTTGCTAAAGATTTTACATTAAAGTGTTCCCAGTGGATAGTAAAGTAATATCACAGATTCCACTGAAACTCATTCTCAATAAGGTCTATCACTGGAGTGAATTTTCTAAATAAATCAAGTCCCCAAATGTCACTATTGATGTAATTGATTCTGCAAATACTGTCTGCATATATAAAAGGTATCTTCCTAATTTATTTTGTCTCTGTGTACATGATAAGACAATGATATATGAAGTAGTGTTTCCCAAATTTGGCTCATCTTGAGAATTACATGGGTACGTAATCTATGGTGGGCTCTTAACTCTTTACTTTAAATAAATGTCCCAAGTGATTTGAGCATGAAGGAAACATATCAATGTAAAATAACATGCAAAATGGTTCAGACTTGCTGTTCTATGTTAGAAATTTTAAGTTCTACATTAAATGTACACAAAATGTTCTTACAAAATGTTCTAATGTTAGAACATTTAAGGGAGGGTGGACAGTTTTTTGAGACTTAGAATTATTCTTTTCTGGGCTTTAAACACAATGCTTTTTATAAATCAGAGGAATTAGTGACAGGAAGTATAAATAAAATTAGAAGACTAGAGGATGCAGAGTTTACAAACCACTTCTATTTAACAAAGCTGACGTGTATTACATGATGAAAACAAAAGCATAATTGCTAAAAAATTATAGCTTTAATTCAAATCTCAAAACAATAATCATGTACATTTATTTGAAATCTCAACATTTTTAGAGAATTGTGTGCGATTGATAACACAAGAGAGAAATTGTATATTTGTTCAAATAATGGAAACTCATAAGAAACACAGAGACTAACACAGCTTTAAATACTAGCTGGGATTCTTCTATTGTAGCCAGACAGTTAGACACATCAGTTGATTGGAATTGGGAAAGAACATGAGATGAAATAAAACTCTTCTTATTTTTTTAATTTAGAGGTAAGAAGATATATTATGAACCTACAATTTGACTCCCAAATAGACCACAGTTCTTTACTGATAATAAAAATCAGTGATTAAGAAGCTACCCATACCTGAACTGCAATGGGTTCAGGTATTGCAGTTCAATACAATGGTACCCTTTGCGTGCCTGTACGTGTTGAGTCACATCATTTCCAATTCTTTTTGACCCCATGAACTATAGCCTTTCAGGCTCCTCTGTCCATGGGATTTTCACAGCAAAAATACTTGAGTGGGTTGTCATTTCCTCCTCCAGAGCATATTCTTGACCCAGGGATTGAACCTGTGTCTCTTGTGGCTCCTGCATTGCAGGAAGCCACACACTTAGGGCTTCTCACATACTTGGGAAGCCCTTAACATACTTAACAGTCTTAAAAATAAATACTATGGTCACGTAGATATCAATAAGTCAAAGTGCACTAAAAGCATGTAAGAAAATGAAGAAGATAATTTCAAACCATCTTGCCTGTCAAACAGATGGGTCTGACTGACACAAATCAATGGTCTTTCCCTACAGCAAATTGCTTCACCACATCCGGTCCCATCATTTCATGGGAAATAGATGGGGAAACAGTGGAAACAGTGTCAGACTTTATTTTTCTGGGCTTCAAAATCACTGCAGATGGTGACTGCAGCCATGAAATTAAAAGACGCTTACTCCTTGGAAGGAAAGTTATGACCAACCTAGATAGCATTTTCAAAAGCAGAGACATTACTTTGCCAACAAAGGTTCTTCTAGTCAAGGCTATGGTTTTTCCTGTGGTCATGTATGGATGTGAGAGTTGGACTGTGAAGAAGGCTGAGCGCTGAAGAATTGATGCTTTTGAACTGTGGTGTTGGAGAAGACTCTTGAGAGTCCCTTGGACTGCAAGGAGATCCAACCAGTCCATTCTGAAGGAGATCAGCCCTGGGATTTCTTTGGAAGGACTGGTGCTAAAGCTGAAACTCCAGTACTTTGGCCACCTCATACGAAGAGTTGACTCATTGGAAAAGACTCTGATGCTGGGAGGCATTGGGGGCAAGAGGAGAAGGGGATGACAGAGGATGAGATGGCTGGATGGCATCACTGACTCGATGGACATGAGTCTGAGTGAACTCCGGGTGTTGGTGATGGACAGGGAGGCCTGGCATGCTGCGATTCATAGGGTCGCAAAGAGTCGGACACGACTGAACGACTGATCTGATCTGATCTGATCTGATGGATCAAACTTTACTTTACTTCTCTTTTCTTTTCGTTTTAAACTACTGGAAAATAAGTAACAAAAATCCGATCATGATTTAACTTATTGATATGAAATGCTAGAAGAAAAAATAATGTCTTTATTACAGATAACTATAAATTATATAATTGAATAAATGAAACTATTCCACTGCACATCATTTTAAAATAAGAACTCTAGAAATTAATATCAGAAAGAACATTAAAATTCCTATGGAAACAAATCTACATAATCTACTTTGTTGGATGACAGAAATTTTAAAAGATAAAGTCTACAGATTAATCTCTTTTAAAGTATGGGAGTCTTTAACAACTAATATTTATTTGTATTGGAATGCTTGCTATTTTTTGACTGAAAAACTATTTATATGCAGGTAACAGGAAGAAAAAGAAACACTATGAGACATGGGAAATATACCAAACTCTTAATCAGACCTTTTTGGATACACCCAGAATTGACTGTGTGTTTGTAGTGATATAGCTAAAAAAGTACTCTGAATATTGTCAAGGAGAAACAAATGGAACATTATAACAATCAATAGGCTATGATTATCCCTGAAAATATAGAATTTTCCTCTTTAGTAAAACTCAGACCTCTCAGTCACTCTTGCTGTTCCATTAGAGTGTTTCTCAGTTACCAATTTAGCATTATAAAACTCAGAATGAGACTGATTGTAACAATATTCAAATTCCCAGAAATGGTATAAATTCATGTCTGTAGTTATAGCAAAATTTCTAAAGCTATTGATACACATTGAGAGCTTATATTCTTTCACAGATACTATAACATATTCTGAGCAAATAAGTTCATCTGTTTCCATTTCTGTAATGTTCATCATCTAGTCCAGGAAGAGCCTCTTTGATTGCCATGATTTTAGTGGAAGTTTCTGTGTTAAAGGATTATCCAGATTAATCCTTTTTTTTTTTTTTTTTTCCCATTCCTGTTCCTCAGAACAGGATGAACTAAAGATGCTATTTTAGCCTTTCCAGGCCATTACATATGGTCAAAGGGTTTATTCTCCTCCCTAATGTCCTAGTCTTATCCTATTTGAAGATCTAATCTACTCCCCAAGGTTTTTCCCCAGCTTCTTCTCATAAATTCTATCACCACAACATAACCAGTTGTCTGTAATGAGATATTCTTTTATTTAGGGCAGCAAGAATGAAAGGGTTGGGGAAAGGGGAGTTAGAAAAGGAACATCTATACTTGTCTGTACATGACTTTATTAACAAGTTGATTCCACATTTTGGATATTTTGTCAACAGACTATGACTCATAGCCTCAGCATTATTTCAAAACATGCCTGGTTTCCCAAGGAGCATATCCCTGCCAAATTAATTTACAAAAAACAAGTTCCAACCTACTTACTTCTTCAACATAATCCTAATATAATTCCCAATTACAGCTTTATTTATTCATAACTTTTTCTAATAAGTACAAGCTACCTTTGCATACTTTAGCTAACTGCCACATTTTTTTTTTTTTTTTTTTGAGGGTTAAAATACATTAGACAGAGCCTGGCAATCAATTTTCCCTTACATACCTGGAAAAACACACACAAACTCATACACCTATGCCACTAGATTTTTTACTCCATGATTTTTGTGCTCACGTGAGACTGAGTATCAAGAAGTTGTGGTTTTAGTCCGGGTCTGAGCACTAATTGTGTGACTGTGGACAAACACAGACCAGATTACTATGAAACCAATGGATGTCAAGCTTCCACACCCAACACGTGTATAGGCTTCTTTCACGTGACTACCAGAGACCTCAGCAATGTGGTCACATGATTGTATGTCTTTGTAAAATTTGCAGAAGTAGGTATTTTAACCATAAATGGTTAAGATTCCTTTCTTCACCATAAATGGTTAAGATTTCTTTCCACTCTAAATTTCCTTCTGTGAGACATTGCCACCTTCCACAACCAGGTGGCATTCTGATTGTCTTCGACAGCTTTTATTTTTGACTGCACAGAGTCTTGCTGTGTGCAGGATTTCTCAAGTTTCAGTGGGCAGGCTTCTCATTGCAGTGACTTTCCTTGTTGCGGAGCACAAGGTCTAGGGCAGAGGGGCTCAGCACTGGTGGGCTTATGGGCTTAGTTGCCCCATGGCCTGTGAATTTTCCCAGACCAGGGACTGAACCCATGTTCCCTGAATTGGCAGGTAGATTCTTAACCAATGGACCACCAAGGAAGTCCTGGATTTTTAAGAATGGAAAAAAACACTTTAGGCAAAAAAAAAGGATTTCAGTTGATTTATATTTTTAACTGCTTATTGTAAGAAAGGAGTGAAGCACAGTTCATTTCAGTTCAGTCGCTCAGTCATGTCTGACTCTTTGCGACCCCATGAACCGCAGCATGCCAGCCCTCCCTGTCAATCACCAACTCCCGGGGTCCACCGAAACCCACGTCCATTGAGTCGGTGATGCCATCCAGCCATCCTATCCTCTGTTCTCCCCTTCTCCTCCTGCCCTCAATCTTTCCCAGCATCAGACTCTTTTCCAAAGAGTCAGCTCTTAGCATCTGATGGCCAAAGTATTGGAGTTTCAGTTTCAACATCAGTCCTTCCAATGAACACCCACGACTGATCTCCTTTAAGATGGACTGGTTGGATCTCCTTGCAGCCCAAGGGACTCTCAGGAGTCTTCTCCAACATCACAGTTCAAAAGCATCAATTCTTCGGCTCTCAGCTTTCTTTATAGTCCAACTCTCACATCTATACATGACCACTGGAAAAACCAGAGCCTTGACCAGATGGACCTTTGTTGACAAAGTAATGTCTCTGCTTTTCAATATGCTGTCTAGGTTGGTCATAACTTTGTTTCCAAGGAGTAAGCATCTTTTAATATCATGGCTGCAATCACCATCTGCAGTGATTTTGGAGCCCAGAAAAATAAAGTCAGCCACTGTTTCCAGTGTTTCCCCATCTATTTGCCATGAAGTGATGGGACCAGGTGCCATGATCTTAGTTTTCTGAATGTTGAGCTTTAAGCCAACTTTTTCACTCTCCTCTTTCACTTTCATCAAGAGGCTCTTTAGTTCTTCTTCACTTTCTGCCATAAGGGTGGTGTCATCTGCATATCTGAGGTTATTGATACTTCTCCCAGCAATCTTGATTCCAGTTTGTGCTTCGTCCAGCCCAGTGTTTCTCATGATGTACTCTGCATATAAGTTAAATAAGCAGGGGGACAATATACAGCCTTGACGTACTCCTTTTCCTATTTGGAACCAGTCTGTTGTTCCATGTCCAGTTCTAACTGTTGCTTCCTGACCTGTGTACAGGTTTAGTGCTTAGTGGGACTGAAAGAAAGAGATTTCATGGAGAGATCTGTTAAGTTCTAGCTTAAGCAGCTCAGTAGATAGTGGTACCATTTACTAATAAAGTAGAAATAAGAATCAGAGAAAGAGTACGGATTAAGAGACTGATTTTTATAGATTCCCACAAAACCTCCCAACAAAAATGCCAAGTAGACAGTGAATACATGAGTCTGGAAATAAAAACAGAGCCTGGGTTGGAGAAACGCAGTGAGAAAGCCATTGGAGATACTGTTGGAAAAACTTGGTTTCAGATTCCAACAAATACATTTACCAGTGATGTAACTTTAGATTAGTATCTTAATATTGCTCTGTTTTCATTCCACCTTTTAATAAGTGGGACTAGTAGTTGATATTAATAATTAATTTTCTGGAAAATAGCATATAGAAAAATGCATCCAGTAAATGGTGCCTTAGTATGAATGACTGCATCTTGTGTTTAATGACTTCCTTAGAATTCTAATAAGTGTAAGTGGTAAAAGAGCATAGCAAAATTAGCCATCTAAAAGAGAGAAAAGGTGCCAAATCCCCAGATGCAGAGTTTTATAAATGGGAACCTTAAGACTAACTCATTTTGTGTGTCCAGTCACTCAGTTGTGTCTTTAAGGGTCACTCTTGGCGACCCTTTGGACTGTAGCCTGCTGGGCTCCTCTGTCCATGGGATTTTTCAGACAAGAATGCCAGAGTGGGTTGCCATTTCCTTCTCCAGGGGATCTTCCCAACCCATCTGAATCAGCAACTGGTGTTGCTGCTTGTCCTGCCAGGAAAGACCTGTCTAAGTTCATTTCAATATGAATCAAACTTGAGGGTATAATTTGGGCATTGTTTCCTAATGGAACTAGACTGAGCTTGTAAGGCAGTTGAGGAGAGTGTGTGGTTTGATTTTCATTTATTCACAGCAATTTCATGTTATAGCTTCCTGGAGCCAAAGTAAACACTGAAGAGGGAATTTCCAGTTTTCTACTTATTAGCAAAGGCTGTCTGGGGTTAATTGTAGCACAATTGTGTCAGCCACTTCAAATCCTTTGCCAAAATTGAAAAAAGAGAGAAGAGTAGATGAAAGGTAAATTTTAAGAATCAGTGGTGTTCGGTAAGAATCTGGAGAAAGGATGGAGACAGGGATTGAGCAATAGGCCAATGTATATTAAACTATGAACAAGGCTTTTCTATTTTAGAAAGTTTAATTCCAATCAAGATTTAACAACTTTTGCTTCTTTTTCTTTTCTTAAAGTTTCTCCACATTTTCAAACTTCCCTTTAATAAAAACATACATCCTTTTCAATGGCATATTTGGAAAAGTATACAAAATAAAACCTGGGGACTTTATTTTTATAAGCTACATATCAGAGACCTCCTTTCTTTTCTTAGCTCTGTCATCTTTTTCTTGGTTATAGCTACCTTTCTGAATAATGAGCAGGTGGGACTGGTATGTAAGGAAATTCCCAGCTCTGATATTTTGTGATTTGATTCATCTCTTATGTTAATAAAGCAGGAAGCACCTGGTAACAGCATATGCCTTCACCATCAATTGTTTGATCTCTTTGCTTCAAAATGAGGTGAGAAGGGAAGAGTGAGGAAGGAAAAATAGACTTCACATGGTAGGGCATCTTAATCTTTTCACTGCAGTGTCTTTTTTTTTTTTTCAGCTGTGGGTGTATTCATGGATGTATTTTGCATATTTTCAATCTAATAATTTTGGGGAGGGGAAATTTGAGTGATTTTAATGTATCTGAAGATTAAGAAACAGAGAAAATTTGTTTTATTATTTAACATAGTTTCCTAGTGGGAGGGTGGAGGCAACCCTCAATCTACAACTCAAAGATATATTAAAAAACCAGTAAAAATTTAGTTTCAAAGATTAAATGTTATCACCATAGTGATAGTGTAAATAAAATTTATATCAGTTTTTGTACAATTTATTCTCAGTGTTTTTAGACAACAGTGTACAAGAAGGGTTTGTTAAAAATTCTGGAGTATTTGAATGAAGTATATGAAAATATGACATAATTTACTCTTTATTATTCATTAAACAGTTCTTTGTTTCCATTTTGTTTTCTTTTTTTCTCTTTTCTTAATTATTGAAGAGGAAAGTAATTAATTCTATAGTAATTTGGAGCAGGGAACATTTAAAGAAGAAGCATCTCTCTGTTGTCACCTCATCATTTAATTTCTGACTGAGGGATCTGGACAAGTCTATATATATACACATACATATACATCTGTATATATATATATATACACACACACACATCTAGAGACAGAAAGGTGGCCCAAAAGTGATACATGAAAGTTCTGGAGAAAAAGTTTTCTTACTTCTTTAGGGGATACTGCAATTTTCCATAAACTTTACAGTGGAAAGAATGAGGAAGTAAGATATCAGACTCATAGAATTTTGATGCAGGTGATTCTAAGATTTTGTTAAAGTGGAAAAACATCGATTGATTTTTACCTTGATCTTCACCTCAGCAAAAATCAATGTTTGTTTATTATAATCTCTGTAAGCTCTATTCATCTCCAGCTAATAATATTTTTTATGTTAACGTTATTTTGAGTTCTGAAAAGAAGCTAACAAATTATCATTTAAGGTTATATGCATATTATAATTAACTCAGCTAAGTGTTATTTCAAACATTTAGTACAATGTGAAATCATTACCAATCCAAATAAGTTATAAGCTTCTTTATAAGAAACCCATGTTCTGTCCTTTTGCCCTTCTTCCTCTTAGTACTGTTTCTCTCCTTTGTCTGAATATATTTCCAATGTGGCATCAAGTTCTGGATCTATAAAATAGAGGTCATGTTTTTCCCAAAAGAGAACTGTGAAACTGTGACTAACCACAAAAATCACTTGTAGGCTTTTTAACACCATGATTTTGTCAACTCACTGATTTTAGTTCTCTTTCATATGAGCAGGAAATTCAGAAAGATTCTACATACAAATGCAATAACATTTTTTTTAGAAAATGGCCCAGTATAATATAAAAGGTAATAAAGGCAAGATCTTGACCAGTAGGCTCTCTAAAAATGTGGTCATAAGTTTATGGTAGCCCATCAGCCTGATATCCATATTCATCTTAGCTTCTGACCTGAATGTATAATAAGAAAGGGAACAAGAAGAAGAGAAAACTCATTAGGCATTTTAAAAATTATTTTTTATTGGAGTATAGTTGATTTACAGTGTCGTGTTAGTTTCTGCTGTACAGCAAAGTGAATCAGTTATTCTTATACGTATATCTACTCTTCTAGATTCTATTCCCATATAGGTCATTACAGAGCATATTTTAAAATGTATGCTGCTTGTGTGTTTTAAAGGGTTAGAGGGTTAAGGGGGAGTGATGGTAGGTATCAAATCCTTACAAGGCAGGCATTTCTAGTCTAAGGTCAGGCTGAAACTCATCAAATGGTACCATATGATTGTTCGCCTCTCATGAGACAGAAAAGTAGATCGGCCAATGCTAACATGAACCAAATCACAGACAAGGTGACTTATTTGGAGGAGAAATATCAGAAATTTGAAGGTAAAGAAGCTCAACAGTAAGCAAGGTGGGGTCTGAAAGGGAAATTATTGTCACATGATCGAGAACATGAATGATGTATGTTAAGATCTGTCCCCAAGTATAGTTTCTCTTTAAAATGAGGACAGCAATTTGGTATTCTTCACTGACTTAAAATTTCTAACTGCTGTCATTATTCAGTCACTAAATCGTGCCCAGTTCTTCGTGACCCCATGGACTGCCACACACCAGGCTTCCCTGTCCTTCACTATTTCCCAGGGTTTGTCCAAAGTCATGTCCATTGAATCAGTGGTGCTACCTAACCATCTCATCCTTTGCTGCCCTTGTCTCAATGTTTTGCTTTATCCTGAGCTATCATGCTTAGCACTTTTTCTCCTGTCATCGTGTTTCTAAGTAGCCTGCACAATGGTGGCAAAAAAGGCCCATTTCCTTAAACACAGGTTGACTTGTCCCTTTTTCAGCTCTAAGATTTTTCTTTTTCTTATCAATTGTCAATTCTTGATGGATCCATTTGACTGCAAAATTGTTGCCTATATCTGCTTTCACAACATTCTACATTTTCCCTTTATTTCTCAAAATGTTACCTCACTGCAATGGGCAAGTAACACTTTTTAGAATGTGTTTCAACTTCTACGCTGGATTTTTAATTTCCCTATTCTATTCCAAATGCACTCTTTAGTCTTATCATGACTTCTATCATATATAAGTTGCTTACTTCTCATGTACAATCTCACATGCAGCATCAAACTAACCATTTTACTCCATTTATGGAACCTATCATCAATGGTCAATCTAGAATGTCCTTTTGTTTTATTTAATTTATAACTTTCTTCATCCTTTTCCTATTTTCAGTCTCCTTCCTCTCCCCTATGGCCAGCTAAATTAAATGTGATACATACCTTCATATGTGTGTGTATCCTTGTGTTGGAGGAGTATGTAATTTCCTCAGCTCTGTGTTGTTATGACAAAAATTTGAAGTGACAGACCAGCGTTACAGCCCTCAGGCGGGTCAGCATTGCAGCCCTCAGACAGACCAGTGTCATAGCTCTTGGATGGATCAGTGTTACAGCTCCGTGTTACAGCTCAGTTTTATTTAGAAAATAAAGGAAAATACATCCTTGAGGCATGAGGGCATGATGACCCAAAAAATGCAGAGAAGAGAGACAGAGACCTCTGGCCCTTTGGCTCCTCTTTTTATATGTTTTTTTCTCCTCCCCCTGGGCCTGCCGTATGTGAATTGGGCTAGCCAGGTACGCTATTTGTTCTACCTGAGGTCCTCACTCTGGTCCTCGGACCTTCCTTTGCTCTATTTTCATGGGCTTTTCCCTTCCTTGTCTTTTAGCCACCGCCATTCTGGACTCCTTTTTCCTATTCTAACTCCCTTACATCCCCGCCTCAAGAGATGGGAGGCCCAATTATTTGGGAATAGGGGCATCGAGATCTCTCTGGCTACTTCCTGCTGAACTGGGACAGTGAGGGGCATTGGGCCTCCCCCTCTTGCTAGTCTCAGGCCTCAGAGTCCTTATAGTGGTGTCCATCTAAGGGTGAGTGATATTTTCTGTGGTCAGCTGTAGTTTTGTATATCCTTGTTGAACTGGCACTGCATGTTGTAGCTTGTTGACCTGGGCAGAGACAGAATGGGTTAAACAATTGATAACACATGGAGCAACCATAAGCAGCATCAATATCGTATAACAAGGACTAGTAGGGGCATTAGCCAACTCCAAATTTCCATTACCAGGATGGCTAAAGTCCCTCCTTGTTTGGGGATCAGAAGATCTATCTCGTGTCTGTTTGAGAGTACAACCCCTGCCAAGCTGTGTTGGCTCTCTAGAGCTGTCCTGAGAAAGGGAAAGGCTACCCACTCTGTTATTGCAAGTAGGGGGGTTGGGGTTTGGAGGTTCCCACAGCATAATCTAAGCTCTCCTGATTGCTACCACCATTGTAGAAGCCCCTTTGTAGACACATGTGAGAAAATTTGGGGGCTATGTATCCAGAGATAGGAATATTGGGACATAGGGTGTATGCAGTTTAAATCCAAGTATTGCTGGAGTGCTCTAGAGTAAGATTAAGTTCATCTGGTTTCTCCACATCCCCACTAATAATTATCACTATTCAACTTTCTACTTTCTGCCAATCAGATGGTTGTAAAGTGGTAAATTATTTTACTTTAATTTGCATTTCTCTGATTACAAATAAGCTTGAGCATCTCTTCATATACTTGATAACTATTTGTGTTTAACTATCTGTTTATCATCTGTTCATATCATTTTTTCCATATTAGCTTCTTCTCACAGAATGTATATTTAATATGGTATAGTATATTTACTCATGCAATGCATATAGCTTATTTTAATATATATTCTCTTTTCCTAAAAAGAGAAAGGTCTATTTCCAGAAGCTTTTCTTTGCAAGGTCTCTCATAATTATTTCTTGTCAAATTCAAAGGACTTTCCTCACACACACTCATACCGGGTAGCACTGTAAAATCTGGGTTTGCTGACCCCCCAGTATTGCTTAGAATGTTTTTTTCAAGTCCTTTGTGCATTCTGCATTCTTTATTCTGTTCTTATTATGAATTCTCTGGTCTTTTCATGACTCTGTTCAAAGTTCTCTGTTCAATCTATCCCTTTCCTACAAGAACTCATGGATCCAACTATTTCCTACATACCCATAATAATGAATCAATCAAATCTTCCACCTTATGTCTTGCTGTTAAGCCTGCAAATCTAACTACATAGACAATATCTCCATCTGATTATCTTATCATCACCCCAAACGTAGCCTGTTAAGATGGCAATAAAAATGTCACCAAGAAAAATATGTCACCTTCATATATAAGCTATTTATTTTGGCTGTAAATCATCACAGCTGTCAAGATGGAAACCTTGAAGTTACCTTTGATATTTAATTCTCTTTTATCTGCTAGGCTAGGTGACTTATTTGGATTTTCTCTATTCCAAATGTGTTTTGGTTTTTCCCCCTTTTCTCTGTTATCCTGGTCCCTTATCTATTGCTGCCTCCCTACTTGGAGGTTTACCACTTCAGACCCAGAGCAGTTGAAAACCCACTGACTAGTCTCTGTGATTAGGCTTTTATCATATAGATTTTATTTTATCATATAGATTCCACGTTTTTTTAATTATATTTTTGTTCCTTTATATTTTTCCAAACATTGTTTTACTTTTTTCTAATAGCATACATAATAAGCAGTGATATCTCTGCTCTTAGAATAAATCATATAGAATTATGTGGCATAAAAGATAGCATTCTACTTTCACATTTACTTACTCAAATTAGCTTATCTTTTTTCCCCAAAGATAACTACTGTTAAATATTTGATGTTTCCAAATACTTATAAGGTTCTTTTACCCATTTGTAGGTGCTGGTGGCTCAGATAGAAAAAGAGTTTGTTTGCAATGCGGGAGACCTGGGTTTGATCCCTGGGTTGGGAAGATCCCCTGGAGAAGAGAATGGCAACTCACTCCAGTATTCTTGCCTGGAGAATCCCATGAACAGAGGAGCCTGGTGGGTAACAGTCCATGGGGTCTCAAAGAGTTGGACACGACTGAGCAACCAACTTTGTTTTTATGCATACATATAGGGCTTCCCTGGTGGCTCAGTGGTAATGAACCTACCTATTAATGCAGAAGTCGCAAGTTTAATCCCTGGGTCAGGAAGATCACCTAGAGAAGGAAATGGCAACCCACTCCAGTATTCTTCCTGGGAAATCCCACGGACAGGGGAAACTGGCAGGCTACAGTCCACAGGATCACAAAACAGTTAGACTTAGCGAATAAACAACAATGCATACATATAGATCATTCCCTTTTTTATTACTTATGAGTGGGCTGATACTTTTTCTTTGCATATAAATGCTTAATCTTCTATGTCAACAGATACGATTGAAACTCGGTTAGTTTCTGTCTAGAGTGGATGGTGAGTGGAGGAGAGGGTGCTTGGTGGCCAGAGACCTGTAAGACACTTTTACAATAATCCGCTTGAAAAGTCATGTTTGCTCTTGGCAAATGTGAACTAAAATAGAAGTACTAAATATCTGTAAGGATGATTTAGGAAACAGAATTACCAGGACTTGGCCGTCATGTATTTGTGAGACGTGTGGTAGATGATGGATACTGCTTTTAGGTTTCCAGTGTGACAGCCCAGAGTGTAAGTGGCAGTAATAACTGAGACATGGAATCCAGGAAGCAAAGCAGCCTGACAGTGGAAGGGATATTGATTTGGGGAATGTGAACAACAAGTGATTTGATTTCTTTAGACTTTACCTTGTGAGGAATGATAAGTTCAGAATTCAGGATCTCCCTAAAATTCTGGGAATTTGATAACAGGAGAAACTTTGCACTCAAGATTGGCATACTTTTTTATTACTCACCATAGAGGCCCTGGTGTGCTGCGATTCATGGGGCCACAAAGAGTCAGACATGACTGAGCGACTGAACTGAACTGAACTGAACTGAATACACTAGTGAAATTCTGGTATTCATTGTATTATGGCAATATTATACTAGTGTCCTATAATTTTACTGTTTATAGAAACTCAGATAGGCTATACCCGATAACTTTGTACTGAGTGTACATCTTTGGTTGTAGAGTAAATTTGGAGTTTGTTTCGTTTATATACAATTCTGAGATATTTTAGGGCCTTCCAGGTACAAAATCTGTGGGCTATACCGATGATGCCAAGTGGAACCACAAACGACAAGTAGCTTGTATTCCAGGAAGTGTGAGCAAGACTGTCCATGTGCTAATGCTTTCCCTGAAGAGGATCATCATAGTGCTGGTTAACTTCTTGTTTAAGACCAGAAGTTGAAGAGAACAATAATCCTAGGCAGTAGCTGGGATAAAGCATCCATCTCCTAGTCCTTTAATATTCATAAGAAGAAAACACAAGTGGCTTCTCTCTACCTCTATAATGACTTTTTTTCTTGTTCTGACCTTTGTCATATCATAGAAGAAGCCTGTCCCCCACCCCCTCCCCCCAAACAGGACTCCAGAAATAATTTTGACATAACAGATGAATTCTCTGAAATGAGAATCACTATTAGGAGGTCCTGAGCCCACTGATATAAAATCTGTTCTCCAGAATGAGCTTCATTAATTAGTAGAACTATACTTTTATGTCACTTAATTTACACTTTCACTTGCCTAGAACTTGGCCCTACTTATTACTAAACACCTCAAACCCAACCACAACTACTTACCTATTCAAGTCTACCATTACAGCATGAACACAGCCACGGACAATATAATCAATTAATCATGGCTATGTTCCAAAAACTCCTCTTTTTATGAAAACTAATCTTTGAATTTCATATAATTTTATATCACTAGATACATATTTTTCTTTTTAAAAGCTATTTTAGAAGAAATAAAAATGTTTTGCTTGAGAGGGCCAGTTTAGGCCTATAAAGGATAGTTTGAGGAATTCACTTATAATGTCCAATATAATACTTTTCTTATTATCTTTCTCAAGAATTCTTAAAAGCTTCATTCTGACTCTTTATTTAAGCCCTTAATTTTATTAGTTTCTAAGTACTCTTTTGGAGAAGGCAATGGCACCCCACTCCAGTACTCTTGCCTGGAAAATCCCATGGACTGAGGAGTCTGGTAGGCTGCAGTCCATGGGGTCACTAAGAGTCAGACACAACTGAGCGACTTCACTTTCCCGTTTCACTTTCATGCATTGGAGAAGGAAATGGCAACCCACTCCAGTGTTCTTGCCTGGAGAATCCCAGGGATGGGGCAGCCTGGTGGGCTGCCATCTATGGGGTCACACAGAGTTGGACACGACTGAAGCGACTTAGCAGCAAAGTACTCTTTAACTTCTCTTTCCAAACCTACTCAATAACTAAAGGCATATTTTCCCATTATAGTTTCTAGCAGCTGATTGTTAATAAATATTTGATTTTAGAAAACCAATAATTAAATTAAAAAATAAGATTGGCTCCCACTTTAGAAACTTGTTTCTTCAGAGTGTTTCCTTACTTTTCTTTCTCTTAATTTAAATATTACCTGTTCCAAAACTTCTTTATCAACTACTTTTATCCCATAAAGTTCCTAATTTATGCTGAGAAATATATTTTGGAGGAATAGAAATTGAGAAAGTTTTCCAGATTCTATATGATATTGTGGTCTTGATAGAGGAGAGAGGAGGAATAAATGCAAAATGAGTTCCAAAAGTAGCCTTGACATTTAGGAATTTATTCTTTTTCAGGTCTTATCTTGTCCTGTTTGTTTATTCAGGAAGATAGCTGCAAAGGCAGTGGTTTAACACTTTTCTGTGGACAGAGCAGGAAAAGCATGGGAGATACCATTTATCTGGACTATTGACTAAGCATATATTTCTACCACAGAAATTCAACCCAGTTTAGATTTTGGCCAGCCAGTTCAGAGGAGGCCAGGGGATACTATAGTTAAAAAGAAAACAGACTTTAGAAGAGAAAAGGGAGACATGCCTGTTAATTCATTCTTCCTGATAGCCTCTGGCAAACTAGTCCTTCACTTAAGCTCTCTTTTGTCTGTGAAAGACAAAGTATGTTCTGTATGGTAATGGTTTTCTATAGTTGTTAAAAGGAAAAATGCATTGTAGTGAAAGGGGGAAATTTTAACAGAATGCTTATTTTTCTCTGCATCCCTCTTGGGCAACTAGGAAGCTTAGTGATATTTTTAATACTGTAGATGAATCATGACTGCAGTCATACTTGTCATCTCAAAGATGAAAATATTGTTCTGAGGAGAAGATTACTTTGTGAAAATATTTTTGATGGCTTTGTTTTTTGTAAAGTAAGAAATTTTGTTTTACATCTCTAGATAATTATTGCACAATTACCCTCCAAAATTGTACATCTTTTTTCCATCACCTGTATACCAAAATAACACAAAACTTTCTTTAAGGAGCATTTAAAAACACCACTATCATTTTTGCTCATCTCAGCTTGCTCTCCCTCACTCCTCCACCTCAATTTTAAGTTGAACTGCTATGTTCAATATTGTATCATTTCCATCACCATTTTTATTTCAGCTATAAGTTGAATGTTTCTTTTTTCAATTTTATGGTCTTTAATTTTTTTTCTTAAATTTAGGAAAATTAACACTAATCCTTTGGTGAAACATATATTAGTCTCATATATTGCACAAACATACAAACATATATTGTACCTTTATTTCCTTACATGTATCTGGTGTAATTAATTACCTGAAATGTTTAAGGTAGTTTACAAACATATATTTGGTAAATGTAATTACCATATATAGTAAATGCCTCTATATAGTGTATACACATTTACTGTTTATAGTAAATATCTCAGATAATTATGCATGCTTATAGATGTATATGTATAATCTGTCTTTTTTTACAAATATTGGCATAATTATTTTCAATAGACCAATAATTTATTTAATATCAAGCCAAATTTTGTTTTATTCCTTATATTTGCTTTTGGAATTCAATTCTTGCTCTGATCCTTGTTCAATGCCTTTCAGTCAATGTTGACTTTTATTTTTCAGCAACATTATCCAAATAAAAAACATATATATAGTTAGATACATACATACATTTGAAAAGTACTTTCTAAATAAATTAACTTTAGTATAGTAAGGCTTCTTCTTTTTTAATATCTAAAAACAAACCAACAAAAAATATTACAAACCTGAAGTAGAAAATGGTTACATGAAATTTCTTCGTAGTAAAATTCATCACATATCCTAGTCTCTGTATGTAATAACTCTGTTTCGATACTGGTGCATGGATGCATTTTCTTTTGTCAACAACACCTATAAACACAGCTGTGTGCTGCTTCTCTGGGCCAAGATACCCTTGATTTAGTCAAGGAACCAAAATAATGTAAAAGGACAGATGCTCCATAAGGAAATAAGCTGGTGCACATTTATTGGCAAAAATAGAGTATTTAATGAAAAAATTTTTTTCAAACAAATACCTTAGGCTCACTTAACAGTTGTACTAGAGTCTTTATATTGCTTATGAGGCTAGTGTACAGCAGTTTACTTAAGACATAAAAACAGTGATACCAGTTTAATTCAAAACATGTATCCTACTTTTTTAGATGGAGGTATATTTGTAGAGGAACTACATCTACTCCCACGATAGTACTTTGTTTACTATGCAGAAGGAAAAAAATAATAAGACTAGAAAAAATTTAACTACACTACTATGAATAACTTCCTGATGTAAACATAAGCCTGCCTAAATGTCTGTGTTTGGAAATTAGAGGTATATGATGTTCATGCAATTATCTTGTGTATCTAATAGTTTTTAAACAGTCATATTTAAGTAATTTCTTCATGTGCTTTTATACTTTCATATACATATATATTTTCATCATGAAATCAGAATTTATTTTTTTCTAAATTCTTGACTTCATGGAGGCAAAAGATAATAATCTAGAGATTCAGAAACATTGGCAAAAAAGAACTATAAATAAAACACAGTATTTGATTTAAAACAAACTCATTTAAATAATTTTTTCAATTTTTTTTCTGAACTTCTAGCTGCTTTTTTCCTTAAGTCATCCCTTCAGTTGGCTTCCAGCTTTATTCTTTTATTTGCTACATTAGTGAAAATAAGGGTAACACTTGAAAATGACTGGGAAGCAAATCATATTTTTCTCACAAGTTTTAAACGACAGGATAAATTCTTGTGATGGTTTTATATTATACTTAATGAAAAACACTTCCATGCAGGGATGAACAGTTAGTTACTAAAGGTCAAGCGAAAAGATGGAGGAACAGTGTGGAAGAATGAGTTAGTAGCATAGATAAGGGCCAATAATTGTGCAAAATCTAAGGGTTGAGACAGATCACATCACTGAATGTCTGAAAAGCAGTTAAGTATTAAGAAATATGCACCTAAGAAAGAATCCAAACTACATATACACTGAGAAAATTCATTGAGAAAGACTGAAGTCTTTGTTCTCTTGAAACTAACACTCAAGAGTAGAGTCAGATCAAATATGAGGAAATAAATGAAAGAGATCATTTTAATGAAAGGAATAGATTAGAAACCCATTTATGTGATAGCACTATTAATATGGTGCTATATTAATATGGGGCTATATTACCAATCTTCAGGAAGGATCTATGTGAGGAATTGACATTTCAATAGAGTGGAATAATGTTAAGAAGGAAGATGGAAAATCATTCCCTGCAGAGGGAGCAGCAGGTACAGAGGCCCTGGGAATACTTGGTGTCTCAGATGAACCAAGGGGAGTGGCAGTGGAGGGGGAGGGGGGTGATAAATGTGTGGATAGAAAATAGTAAGCAGAGAAAGAGATGGGACTGAAAGGTAAGATAATTTTATGAAGGACTAGAAAAGTCAGTGGAAGCAACAAACTGCAGATAATTCTTAAAGAGATGAGAATACCAGACCACCCCACCTGCCCCCTGAGAAATCTGTATGCAGGTCAGGAAGCAACAGTTAGAACCAGACATAGAACAACAGTCTGGTTCCAAATAGGGAAAGGAGTACGTCAAGGCTATGTCATCACCCTTCTTATTAAACTTATATGTAGAGTACATCATGCGAAATGCCAGGCTGAATGAAGCACAAGCTGGAATTAAGATTGCCAGGAGAAATATCAATAACCTCAGATATGCAGATGACACCACCCTTATGGAAGAAAGCTAAGAGGAACTGAAGAGCCTCTTGATGAAAGTGAAAGAGGAAATTGAAAAAAACTGGCTTAAAACTGAATGTTCAAAAACTGAAGATCATGGCATCTGGTCCCATCACTACATGGTAAATAGAGAGGGAAACAATGGAAACAGTGACAGACTTTATTTTCTTGGGGTCCAAAATCACTGCAGATGGTGACTGCAGCAATGAAATTAAAAGACACTTGCTCCTTAGAAGAAAAGCTATGGCAAACCTTGACAGCATATTAAAAAGCAGCAACATTACTTTTCAAATATCCATCTAGTCAAAGCTATGATTTTTCCATTAGTCATGTATGAATGTGAGAGTTGTAACATAAAGAAAGCTGAGCTCCATAGAATTGATATTTTTAAACTGTGGTGTTGGAGAAGACTCTTGAGAGTCCCTTGGTCTACCAGGAGATCAAATCAGTCAATCCTAAAGGAAATCAATCCTGAATATTCATTGGAAGGACTGATGCTGAGGCTGAAGCTCCAATACTTTGGCCACCTGATGGGAAGAACTGACTCCTTGGAAAAGACCTTGATGCTGGGAAAGATTGAAAGCATGAAGAGAAGTGGATGGCATCACCAACTCAATGGACATGAGTTTGAGCAAGCTCCAGGAGTTGGTGATGGACAGGGAAGCCTCAGGTGCTGCAGTCCACGAGGTAGCAAAAGTCAGACACGACTGAGCTACTGAACTGAACTGAATTGAGAAAGTCAGAGTAGTGCATTTAGACATGACACTAATGTAATAGAAGCCAATGAAGAGAAAAATTAGGTTCAGTTACAAGACTACCACAAAGGACCAGAGGGGGAAAAAAAGTGATGGTGGCCTGGTTTAGGATAGTAGTGGTAGAAAGGAGAAGAGGTTTATGATGCATAGTCAGTTGATGGGTCTTGCTGACGAATGCATGTACAGAATGAGTAAAAGCAAGGGCTCAAGTAAACTCAACTTCTGCTCAGATCACTCTCTGGATAGTAGTACTGTTTACCAAGCTGGGAAAGTTAAGGAAGAGCAGACTTGGTTGGGAAAGAAAATAAAATTTGGTTTATCAACCAAAAGTTTCAAATAGTAGTTAGAAATACACATAAAGAAATTAAGTAGTTAGTAGAATATATCAGTCTGAAGATGGTGGGAAGGATCTGGGTTAGAGGGAGGTGATGTTTGAGGGGACCAGAGAAAGAATAAAGATTTTCATAGAATGCAAGATTAAGCATAAAAAGGAAGAAGGGTATATTTTTCAGGGATTGAAATTGTAATCCTATTGAAATTTGTAGTCTTGAATTTTAAAGTTAGATCAGTCAGCAAATTTTTCCCCATCCCCTGATATTAAGTGTTTAGGTAGAGACATGGAGTAGGCAGATAGATGTAATAGCCTAATACAGATTGTACTTAATAGAAACATTCAATAAAAGAAGAAATAACCAAAGTAAACTTTTCCAGTCAGAAAGAGGAAGAAAGGGAGACACACTACAGACGACAGCAGCAGCAATTCTGGTATCCTGACTATGAGACATAATGAGGGACCCTATCCTCTGTGCGGAGAATGTCTCGAGTGGACTCTGAGTCCGCTCCTGGTCATTCTCCCTTTGTCCAGGGACTCTACAGTGCTTTGCTTTGCCGACAAGACACTGCCTTTTCCATTATCCTCCTTGCTTTAACTGAACTAAATACTGATGCATGTACTCATCCTGGCCCTGAGCTCTTTATCAGCCCACTCGCTTCTGGTAGTTGGATGGGGCCCCACAGGTTATTCTAATTGGTGAACAATCACAGTCACTTTTTGTACAGGCTGCTGGTTCTTTTGTCAAGATAACTCTCAAAAACTTTCTAATATTCTTATCTAGTTGATTCCAGTGACCTAAGTGTATCAGAGTCCACGCTTACAGCTCCATGTTCTTTTTCTCTACAGCAATTTTTTTTTCTAACTATCATTCATGATTTTTCTTTGCTTTCTTAATTCAAGTCTATGCCCAAACCTTACCTGCTTCCTGAGAAATCTGAATGCAGGTCAAGAAGCAATGATTAGAACTGGACATGGAACAAACTGATTCAAAATTGGAAAAGGAGTATAGGAAGGCTATATATTATCACCCTGCTTATTTAATTTATATGCAGAGTGCACCATGCAAAATGCAGTGCTGGATGAAGGATAAGCTAGAATCAAGATTGTATGGAGAAATATCAACACTCTCAGATATGCAGATTATACTACTCTAATGGCAGAAAGTGAAGAGGAACTAAAGAGCCTCACCATGAGAGTGAAAGACGAAAGTAAAAGAGCTGACTTAAAACTCAGCATTCAAAAAACTAAGATCATAGCATCTGGTCCCATCACTTCATGGCAAATAGATGGGGGAAAAGCAGAAGCAGTGACAGATTTTGGTTTTTTGGACCTAAAATCACTGCTGATGGTGACTGCAGCAATGAAATTAAAAGACACTTGCTCCTTGGAAGAAAATTTATGATCAACCTAGTTCAGTTCAGTTCAGTTCAGTAGCTCAGTCGTGTCCGACTTTTTGCGACCCCATGAATCATAGCATGCCAGGCCTCCCTGTCCATCACCAACTCCCGGAGTTCACCCAAACTCATGTCCATCGAGTCAGTGATGCCATCCAGCCATCTCATCCTCTGTCATCCCCTTCTCCTCCTGCCCCCAATCCCTCCCAGCATCAGAGTCTTTTCCAATGAGTCAATTCTTCACATGAGGTGGCCAAAGTATTAGAGTTTCAGCTTTAACATCGGTCCTTCCAAAGAACACCCAGGACTGATCTCCTTTAGAATGGACTGATTGGGTCTCCTTGCAGTCCAAGGGACAGCAAATTAAAAAGCAGAGGCATTACTTTGCTAACAAAAGTCCATTTAATCAAAGCTGTGGTTTTTCTGGTAGTGATGTACAAATGACCTTTATGAATGATGTTATATATTTTAGATTTTTGTTACATTGGAACCATACCTTGAAGTGAAAAATTCAGTATTTTTAATAATAAATTGCTCCAGAGTCTCAGGGATATTGATATTTAGCTCACAAACCCAGGTCAGTTTTCCTTTAATCTAAGCAGAGTTAGGTACTATCTCTGCATGGACTTCTGTGGTTGGTGTGGCAAAAAGGAGAATGGGGCAGGGGGTAGATTTGCTACTTGACTCAGAGTGTCTTCCTGGATCAAGATGAATCACTTTTGCTAATATTTAATTAGCCAAAGAAGATCACATGGTTTCACATAACTTCAAAATGGTCAGGAGAGTGCAATTCTACCACACCTAGTAGGAGAAGAATATTAGAATAATTTTTAAAAGTAGTAGCAATTATCACATAGGGCATTAAAATATGTGTTAATTGAAAGAATGAGAAGATGTTGCAAGGAAGTAAATAAGAATAACAAAACAAAAGACATGGACACATTTTTTTCCCCCCAGCAATAACAAGAAATAGCATGTTATCTAAGGCTTTGGTTAACAGAAGAGCCACAAGACAAGAAGAAAATTATTTACTTTGGGGATAATAAATGATAATCTGCTCATGACCTGGTCAAGACAGAACTGTGAATTCAGAAGCAGGTATCTATCAGTGGTCAAGTAGACCAACTTATGATTAACTGAAAGCCTCTAACTGAGAGTGAAAACGCCATCTCAAATAGCATTCTTACGTGTATCCTCTGATCACAGAAGTATTTGGTTGTAAAAGAAACCATTACACGATTCACCTTCATTTCTCCTTCAAAGAGCACATTTTCCTTGTATAGGCAGAAGCCAAGACAAGTAATGCAATGAAAAGTTCTCTGGACTGGAAACGTGAGATCTCTGTCAACTTTCAACTGTATGAGCATTGATGTACTACAAAGGGGTGTCTTTCAAACTTGAGTTGCTTCCAGTCTTTCTTGTGCTTTAGTTGTTTTACAAACTGTTAACTTCTCAATCCTTATAGCAATCTGGCTTCTACCTCCATTTGATCAAAAACATCCACTATAAGTTCTTCTGTTCACATTGCCTCTTTCTTATATCATACTCGTCACATCTCACCTAGATTATTGCCTACTGATCAATCTCTTTATTGCTGCCTTTCCCACCCCACCCCCGGCCACCCCCACCACCATAAATTGACTCTCCACCTGGCTTGAAGAGTAATCTAAAATGTAGTAGCCACTCATTCATTGTTTAATTAAAATTGAGGTTCTTAAATGATCTTCTTTACAAATTTGGGTGGAGAGGGGAGGGAAGGTTGAGGAAGGAAACAAATCTAGTCTTTGTTTGGTAAAGTCACACTATTTCCTCAAAAGATAAGAACTTTTCTGGTATATTCCTTTTCTTTCCCTTCAGGATGAAGTTCAGAGTGTTTTCATACACATAATATCCAATGTTGTTCTTCCAGGTTCCATGCCCCAGCAAAAGCATTTTCTCCATCCCTTTCAATGAGGCTCACCAGAAGCAGTTTGCTTTCAACTGGCAAGGCCAGAAATCCACCTTTGTTGTCGTACCTCATGGATATATCAACTCTCCAGCCGTATGTCATGATGTAGTTCATAAGGATCTTGATTGACTTTCCCTTCTACAAGATATCACACTAGCTTATTACATTGATAGTATTATGCTTCCTGAGAAGAAATAGTGTTTAGCCAGACGGCTAATTTTCCCTTACCTCTACTGGAAGCACAGGGGGAATTTGCTCCAGTATCTATTGTAAGGGCATTGTAGAGCTCCTGGAAGTAAAATTCTTCAAATCATGTGACTGAGTCCTTCTGGAATTTCCAGCTCTTAGACATCCCCACACTGAGCCGTCAACATCTGTCAATTACAGTTCAGGTTTTACTACTGTGGTTCAGTTCAGTTCAGTTCAGTTGCTCAGTCGTGTCTGACTCTTTGCAACCCCATGAATCACAGCATGCCAGGCCTCCCTGTCCACCACCAACTCCCAGAGTTCACTCAGACTCACATCCATCGAGTCAGTGATGCCATCCAGCCATCTCATCCTCTGTCGTCCGCTTCTCCTCCTGCCCCCAATCCCTCCCAGCATTAGGGTCTTTTCCAATGAGTCAACTCTTCACATGAGGTGGCCAAAGTACTGTGGTGTGAGTTCCTAAAAAACTGGCTTGTGAGTGTTTACTTTGGTAAGTTCTAATTCTATTTATCTTCCCTTCTCTTCAACTTTTGACCTCACTTTTGGAAGGAAATGGGGATCCATTAAAGTGGCTCAGACAGTAAAGAATCTGCCTGCAATGTGAAAGACCTGGGTTCAATCCTTGGGTCAGGAAGATACCCTGAAGAAGGGAACAGCAACACACTCCAGTATTTTTGCCTGGAGAATTCCACTGACAGAGAAGCCTGGTGGGCTACAGTCCATGGAGTTGCAGAGAGTCAGAATGACTGAGCAACTGCACTTTTTTGAAGGAAACAGGAAGAACTGTTGAACTTTTTCAGTTGTTTTTAGCTTTACATTTGTTAAGAAGATGTGAAACTTCTAAGCTCTTTACATGCTGGACCAGAAACTGAAAGGTGTACGTTTTTCTTAAAGAAATGCATATATACTTAAGATGTCTAGAATCAGACTTGCTTGCTTTTTAATGATACAGTTAGCTACACAGTTATTTTTTTAATGTCATTATAATTAAAAAAAAAAAAAAAACTATATTGTGTATTTCCTATCCGGTAGCTCCATGAAAGACAGTAATGTTAAAGCTCACATTGCTTTAGAGTTTCATGCTGTAATTTAACCTTATATATGCTTTAGGCTATTTCTTAAAGAAATGAGAAGCTTAATTTGATGTATATACATTTAAGTATTAGCATGGATGTTCATATTGAAGCTAAAGACTTTTTTCCTCTTAATGATTCTCATAATAACTATTACCCTGAATAGGCAATCAGAAATTTTTTGGCAGACCTCAATTTCCTTTAAAATATTTCACTTTGACATGAAATATTAGAGCATAGAAGATTAAAACCATGAGCCTAATACAAAAGATCCTCAGTCTTGACTTCAGATTTGCAAAAGTATTAAGATTGAAAAGGAAGAAAATACTTAGAACAAAACTTCTTGCTTAATTTCACTTTCATCGTATGAGGCAAACTTGTCTTTGATTTTGGTTCACCTATTTCTCATTCAAATATACAGCAGTATTCTAATCCATAATAGAAAAAAAGACAAAGTATTTTCAATAGCAGAATCATAATCTCTTCCATTTAATTATTATATAATGACTAAAATAGATAAGATTTCATAACCAGTTTGCCTCTTATTTAGGAATAGTATCATAATTCTATCCACCTCAAAATTAAAATATGTATTCTCAATAGACAGTTAAATTGAAAAATGTAGTAGTAGAAACTCAGGGAGTATGACAAAGTTTGGTGTTCAAAGTTGCACAGTTTTGATGGAAGGTTGGCCTCTTACATAGAATCAACATGCCAGAGAGAGATATATCCATTTGTATGCTTATCACAGAAAATTAATTAACAATGTAATATCAGATCTTGATCAAACACCTTTGTATAGTTTTATAGAGCTGAGATTGTCATTAATATGATATAATTAAAAGTTTGTCTATAGACAAAGCTAATATTTAGTTTGAAATGACTTGGCAAAAATGTATTACTTTTCTTAAAAAAAGAGAAAAGAATACATTTACATTTCTGTATAGAATGTGAGTCTGAAGACAGAACACTGTCTTCACCTCCTTCTTAAAAATTGTATTACAAGGCACACAAAAGCAGTACTGTTGAAAATAAGACCCCTCATTCTGAACTGCCAAGACTTGGATGTTTGTTAGCTAGTTCTGAAAGCTTAAGTGAAAGAAAACTCAATTTGTGAATTGAATTTTCTCTAATTTAACTTCTGTTAAACCATATTCTGCTTAGAAAATTTCTTTAGCTTAAATTATAGAGTTTCAAATAACCTTGGCAAACATCCTAAATCAGTTAACATCTAATAATTTATCTTTATTTTATTTTTTTGAGGATTTTTAAAAAATATAAATTTATTTATTTTAATTGAAGGCTAATTACTTTACAATATTGTACTGGTTTTGCCATACATTGACATGGATCCACCACTGCTGTACATGTGTTCCCCATCCTGAACACCCCTCCAACCTCCTTCCCCATCCCATCCCTCTGGGTCATCCCAGTGCACCAGCCCCGAGCACCCTGTCTCATGCATCAAACCTGGATGGGTAATCATTTTCACATCTGATAATATATATGTTCCAATGCCATTCTCCCACCCTCGCCCTCTCCCAGAGTCCAAAAGACTGTTCTATACATCTGTGTTTCTTTTGCTGTCTCGCATGTGGGGTTATCGTTACCACCTTTCTAAATTCCATATATATGCATTAGTATACCGTATTGGTTTTTTCTTTCTGGCTTACTTCACTCTGTATAATAGGCTCCAGCTTCATCCACCTCATTAGAACTGATTCAAATGTATTCTTCTTAATGGCTGAGTAATATTCCATTTTATATATTTACCACAGCTTTCTTATCCATTCATCTGCTGATGGACATCTAAGTTGCTTCCATGTCTTGGCTATTACAAGCAGTGCTGCGATGAACACTGAGGTACATGTGTCTCTTTCAATTCTGGTTTCCTCGGTGTGTATGCCCAGCAGTGGGACTGCTGGGTCATAAGGCAGTTCTATTTCCAGTTTTTTAAGGAACCTCCACACTGTTCTCCATAGTGGCTGTACTAGTTTGCATTCCCACCAACAGTGTAAGAGGGTTCCCTTTTCTCCACACCCTCTCCAGCATTTATTGCTTGTAGACTTTTGGATCACAGCCATGCTGACTAGAGTGAAATGGTACTTCATTGTGGTTTTGATTTGCACTTCTCTGATAATGAGTGATGTTGAGCATCTTTTCATGTGTTTGTTAGCCATCTGTATGTCTTCTTTGGAGAAATGTCTGTTTAGTTCTCTGGCCCATTTTTTGACTGGGTCATTTATTTTTCTGGAATTGAGCTGCAGGACTTGCTTGTATATTTTTGAGATTAATTCTTTGTCAGTTGCTTCGTTTGCTACTATTTTCTCCCATTCTGAAGGCTGTCTTTTCACCTTGCTTATAGTTTCCTGTGTTGTGCAGAAGCTTTTAAGTTTAATTAGGTCCCATTTGTTTATTTTTGCTTTTATTTCCAATATTCTGGGAGGTGGGTCATAGAGGATCCTGCCGTGATGTATGTCAGAGAGTGTTTTGCCTATGTTTTTCTCTAGGAGTTTTATAGTTTCTGGTCTTACATTTAGATCTTTAATCCATTTTGAGTTTAATTTTGTGTATGGTGTTAGAAAGTGTTCTAGTTTCATTCTTTTACACGTGGTTGTCTTTAAAGAAAGAAACAACTCTAGGAAACTTGAATGTATTCATTTTCTTGAGAGGGACAAATATGTATTTGTAGCCTCATGTCTTTAATTATAAAAAAATCATGATTTTATAAGCTAAGAACTGTGGTAAAGATTTTTACTATTTAATATAATATAACCCTCACAAGATGGCATTTTCAGTTTTTAGTTTTTGACAGGGCATTTAGGCAAAAAGTATCAAGAAAACTCAAGGAAAAACTAGAATTTGTAATATCTATTTAAAAAATCATTTTTTTCTTTTTTTATAAAGTTGAGATAATTTGGAAAATGTTGCAATGATATTTTTACAGTTAATCCAGAAGCACTAGTATTGAGTAAAAATATGCTCCTGGAGGGACTTGTTGTTTTACTTAGACTTTAATTCATACTGCAGCCATAAGAATAATCTATTTGCCAAGATTAAAGAATAATTCCTAGATATATGTACCCTGAAACAAATATTTAAGAGCAGTGATTTGTTACATTGTTTGCTCAAATAAAAATTTGACATTCTGAAAATCAGGGTCCACTAGAGAGCCCAAGTTAGATTAGAAATGGTAACAAAAAGTTTTCCTTAATTAATGTTTCCACAAATTGTCAAAATCAGACTTTAGAAAGCTTCCATGCATAAAAGGACAAATTTGGTCATTTCTGTAACCAAGGCAATGAAAATATTCCCTTCTAAATGTGTGTTTCAGAGCTTGAACCCCCAAAGATCTTTAATTCTCTCTTAAAATTTTGTCTCAAGGCTGTTCAACTAGAGTTTAAAATAAAATATTAAATTTTGCTTTTGGTTATAGAAATCTGTGGAATAATAGAAAAGATATGAGAAGGTATGGATGATGATAATGATAAAGAGGAGGAGAAGGAGAAGTGGTTTAGGGTTGTAGAAGAAGGAAAGTATTATAGCAGTGAGAGAAAAATGAGAAGAGATACTATGAGCTGGAAAACAATTTTGAGAATTGCCTATAGACTTCTTGTTAAATATATTATTATTAATATCAAGTGCCCCTTTGCAATCTAGATTTAATTCATTAAAGAAAAGGGTTTCATGCTTAGTCACTCAAGTCATGTCTGACTCTTTGCAACCCTTTGTACTGTAGCCTGATGGGCTGTTCTGTCCATGGTATTTTTCAGGCAAAAATACTAAAGTGTGTTGCCGTTTCATACTCCAGGAGATTTTCCCAACCTAAGGATGTAACCTGTGTCTCCTGCATTGCAGGTGGATTCTTTACCTGCTGAGCCAAAAGAAAAGGGTTATGAGCAGTTTAAGCTTATCTTCCTCAACTGGCATTTGTCCAGCTGCTACAGGAGTTCTAACTGAAGATAAACAATAGTACTTAACTGGGAGTTCTGTTAGAAGACCATCCATTCAATCACTTATTATTCACTCAGAAAATACATATTGAACTACTCTAAATGCTAAGCACTGTTCTAGATGATGTTGATAAAGTGGAAATAGGATAGATAAGGAACTCTGCCTTATAGATAGGGTGAGATGAACAGTAAACAAATAAACCAATACATGAACTAGTGACAGATCAGATAAATATAAAAAAAAAATCCAAAGGTTGCTATAATATAGAGTAATTCTAGAGTGAACTAGTCTACAAATGTTGATCCAGAAAAACTTTTCTGAGCAGCTAATTTGAGGTATTTGAGATGAAACACCAATAAGGTGAGAAGGATCTCATCATGTAAAGTACTAAAAAGAGAAAAAAAAAAAGAAAAGAGAGAAAAATAAATTCAAAGAAAAGTGTCCTATATCCTTGAGGAACAGAACAACAACAAAAAACCTCCATGGCTGAAGTCTGGCCAATAAGAAAGACAATGATACACAAGATTAAGTGAGAAAGTAAGCAGATCAGAAAACTCAGATCAGAGGTTGTTGATATTATTCTGCCTTCAATGAATTTTTCAATGGCAGAATGATATGATCTCCATATTGAAAAGGTCACTTTGCTATCTCTAAGGAGAATGGATGCTAAGTAGACAAATGTGTTGGTAATGAGATCAAATAGAAGAGAATTACAGAAAACCAAGAAGAGATGACCAATCTAGACAACGTACTAAAAAGCAGAACCATCACTTTGCTGACAAAGGTCCATATAGTTAAAGCTATGGTTTTTCCAGTAGTCATGTACAGATGTGAGTGTTGGACCATAAAGAAGGCTGAGCACTGAAGAATTGATGGTTTTGAACAGTGGTATTGGAGAAGACCCTTGAGAGTCCTTTGAACAGCAGAGATTGAGGACAGGAGGAGGAGGGAGTGACAGAGAATGAGATGGTGGATGGCATCACTGATTCAATCGACATGAGTTTGTGCAAACTCATGGGGTCACAAAGAGTCAGTCACGACTTAGTGACTGAACAACACCACCACCAAAAAAGTGATAACATTGGCTTGGAGTGAGAAGGCAGCTGTGGAGAGGAAATGATATGGACATAGAAACACATCAAATATGAGTAAGACTTCATGACATATTGAGAAAGGTGAGAAGAAATAATCAAGGATGAATAACTGCTTTGAATAACAATGCAAATTCTGATATGGGAAAGATTGGGATAGGAAAATTTTCTTATTTTGAATTGTGTGGAGAAGGAACATTAAGGTTTTCCATTTAAAACACTTTAACATTTTTATTGCTAGTTGTCTTGAATTTTCATTCTCCCTCTTTTTTCCTAAATTAATAGAATCTCAATTTTTAGCTATGCATGTGCCCATACAAAACAAAAGCTACATTTCCCAAACTCTCTAATAAATGTGACTATGTGACTTGCAATGTAGTTATAAGTTTTGAGAGTTCAAGTTTGGGAACTATGTTAAATAGAAGGAATGTGCTCTTTTGATTCCTTTACTTCTCTCCTTCTAATTTAGATATGGGTGGGTTCAGTTCAGTTCAGTTCAGTCACTCAGTCGTGTCCAACTCTGCGCCCCATGAGCACCCCATGAATCACAGCACGCCAGGCCTCTCTGTCCATCACCAACTCCCGGAGTTCTCTCCGACTCACGTCCATCGAGTCAGAGAAACCATCCAGCCATCTCATCCTCTGTCGTCCCTTTCTCCTCCTGCCCCCAATCCCTCCCAACATGAGAGTCTTTTCCAATGAGTCAACTCTTCACATGAGGTGGCCAAAGGACTGGAGTTTCAGCTTTAGCATCATTCCTTCCAAAGAAATCCCAGGGCTGATCTCCTTCAGAATGGACTGGTTGGATCTCCTTGCAGTCCAAGGGACTCTCAAGAGTCTTCTCCAACACCACAGTTCAAAAGCATCAATTCTTCAGCGCTCAGCTTTCTTCACAGTCCAACTCTCACATCCATACATGACCACAGGAAAAACCATAGCCTTGACTAGACGGACCTTTGTTGGCAAAGTAATGTCTCTGTTTTTGAAAATGCTATCTAGGTTGGTCATAACCTTCCTTCCAAGGAGTAAGTATCTTTTAATTTCATGGCTGCAGTCACCATCTGCAGTGAATTTGGAGCCCCCCAAAAATAAAGTCTGACACTGTTTCCACTGTTTCCCCATTTATTTCCCATGAAGTGATGGGACCAGAGGCCATGATCTTCATTTTCTGAATGTTGAGTTTTAAGCCAACTTTTTCACTCTCCTCTTTCACCTTCATCAAGAGGCTTTTGAGTTCCTCTTCACTTTCTGCAATAAGGGTGGTGACATCTGCATATCTGAGGTTATTGATATTTCTCCCAGAAATCTTGATTCCAGCTTGTGCTTCTTCCAGCCCAGCATTTCTCATGATGTACTCTGCATATAAGTTAAATAAGCAGGATGACAGTATACAGCCTTGATGGACTCCTTTTCCTATTTGGAACCAGTCTGATGTTCCATGTCCATTTCTAACTGTTGTTTCCTGACCTGCATACAAATTTCTCAAGAGGCAGATCAGGTGGTATGGTATTCCCATCTCTTTCAGAATTTTCCACAGTTTATTGTGATCCACACAGTCAAAGGCTTTGGAATAGTCAATAAAGCACAAATAGATGTTTTTCTGGAACTCTCTTGCTTTTTCCATGATCCAGCGGATATTGACAATTTGATCTCTGGTTCCTTTGGCTTTTCTAAAACCAGCTTGAACATCTGGAATTTCACAATTCATGTATTGCTGAAGCCTGGCTTGGAGAATTTTGAGCATTACTTTACTAGCGTGTGAGATGAGTGCAATTGTGTGGTAGTTTGAGCATTTTTTGGCATTGCCTTTCTTTGGGATCAGAATGAAAACTGACCTTTTCCAGTCCTGTGGCCACTGCTGAGTTTTCCAGATTGCTGGCATATTGAGTGCAGCACTTTCACAGCATCATCCTTCAGGATTTGAAATCCATCATGGGTGGGTTAAAGACAGCCAAATACATTGACATTTCTTCTACCAAGGCCTATTTATTCTTTCCTACATTTCTAATAAATTCCTAAGTAATGCTGATTATTTGGTGTTTAGACAACATTTTTTGGTAGCAAAAATGCAGTAATGATCATTATTACCATCAGTGACTTCAGTTCATTTCAGTCACCCAGTCGTGTATGACTCTTTGTGTCCCTATGAACTGCAGCACTCCAGATTTCCCTGTCCATCATCAATTCCCAGAGTACACTCAAACTCATGTCCATCAAGTAGATGATGGCATCCAAATATCTCATCCTCTGTCGTCCCCTTCTCCTCCTGCCTTCAATCTTTCCCAGCATCTGTGGCTTTTCCAATGAGTCAGTTCTTCCCATCGGGTGGCCAAATTATTGGAGTATCAGTTTCAGCATCAGTCCTTCCAATGAATATTCAGGACTGATTTCCTTTAGGATGAACTGGTTGGATCTCCTCCTTGTAGTCCAAGGGACTCTCAAGAGTCTTCTCCAACACTACAGTCCCAAAGCATCAATTCTTCAGTGCTCAGCTTTCTTTACAGTCCAACTCTCACATCCATATATGACTATTGGAAAAACCATAGCCTTGATTAGACGGACCTTTGTTGGCAAAGTAATATCTTTGCTTTCTAATATACTGTTTACGTTGGTCTTAGCTTTTCTTCCAAGGAGCAAGTGTCTTTTAATTTTATGGCTGTACTCAACATCTGCAGTGATTTTGGAGCCCCCCAAAATAGTCTGCCACTGTTTCCATTGTTTCCCCATCTATTTACCATAAAGTGATGGGACCAGATGCCATGATCTTAGTTTTCTGAATGTTGAGTTTTAAGCCAACTTTTTCAATCTCTTCTTTCAATTTCATCAAGAGGCTCTTTAGTTCTTCGCTTTCTGCTATAAGTGTAGTGTCATCTGCATATCTGAGGTTATTGACTTTCTCCCAGCAATCTTGATTCCAGCTTGTGCTTGTGCTTCATCCAGCTTGTACTTCATCCAGCCCAGCATTTTGCATGATGTGCTCTGCATATAAGTTATACAAGCATGGTGACAATATACAGCCTTGATGTACTCCTTTCCTGATTTGGAACCAGTCTATTGTTCCATGTCCAGTTCTAACTGTTGCTTCTTGACCTGAATACAGATTTCTCAGGAGGCAGGTCAGGTGGCCTTGTATTTCCATCACTTGAAGAATTTTCCACAGTTTGTTGTGATCCACATAGTCAAAGGCTTTTGCATAGTCAATAAAGCAAAAATACATATTTTTGTGGAACTCTCTTGCCTTTTTGATGATCCAATGGATGTTGGCAATTTTATCTCTTGTTCCTCTGACTTTTCTAAATCCAGCTTGAATATCTGGAAGTTCACAGTTGACGTATTGCTGAAGCCTGGCTTGGAGAATTTTGAACATTACTTTGCTACTGTGTGAGATGAGTGCAATTGTGTGGAATTTTGAGCATTCTTTGGCATTGTCTTTCTTTTGGAATGGAATGAAAACTCAACTTTTGTAGTCCTGTGGCCACTGCTAAGTTTTCAAATTTCTGGCATACTAAGTGCAACACTTTTACGGCATCATCTTTTAGGATTTGAAATAGATCAACTGGAATTCCATCACCTCCACTATATTTGGTCATAGTGATGCTTACTAAGGCCCACTTGACTTCACGTTCGAGGATGTCTGGCTCTAGGTGAGTGATCACAACATCGTGTTTATATGGATCATGAAGATCAATTTTGTACAGTTCTTCTGTGTATTTCTGCCACGTCTTCTTAATATCTTCTGCTCCTGTTGGGTCCATATCATTTGTGTCCTTTATTGTGCCCATCTTTGTATAAAATATTCCCTTGGTATCTCAAATTTTCTTGGAAAGATCTTTAGTTAACCCTTCTACTAATAGCTTTCCACTATTTCTTTGCATTGACCCCTGAGGAAGGCTTTCGTATCTCTCCTTGCTATTTTTTGGAATTCTGCATTCAAATGGGTATATCTTTCTTTTTCTCCTTTGTCTTTAGTGTCTCTTTCCTTCTCAGCTATTTCTAAGGCCTCCTCAGACAACCATTTTTCCTTTTTGCATTTCTTTTTCTTGGGGATGGTCTTGATACCTGCCTCCTGTACAATGTCATGAACCTCCATCCATAGTTCTTCAGGCACTCTGTCTATCAGATCTAATCCCTTGAAACTATTTGTCATTTCCACTCTATAATGTAAGGGATTTGATTTAGCACATGCTTGAATGGTCTAGTGGTTTTCCCTACTTTCTTCAATTTAAGTCTGAATTTATCAGTAAGAAGTTCATAATCTGAGCCACAGTCAGCTCCTGGTCCTATTTTTGCTGACTGTATAGAGCTTCTACATCTTTGGCTGCAAAGAATATAATCAGTCTCATTTTGGTATTGACCATCTGGTGATATCCAGGTGTAGAGTTGTCTCTTGCCTTGTTGGAGGAGAGTGTTTGCTATGATGAGTGCATTCTCTTGGCAAAACTCTGTTAGCCTTTGCCCTGCTTCATTTTGTACTCCAAGGCCAAATTTGCCTGTTACTCCAGGTATCTCTTGATTTTCTACTTTTGCATTCCAGTCTCCTATAATGAAAAGGACATCTGATTTGGGGGTATTAGGTCTAGAAGGTCTTGTAGGTCTTCATAGAACCGTTCAACTTCAGCTTCTTCAGCGTTATTGGTTGGGGTATAGACTTGGAATTCTGTGATATTGAATGGTTTGCCTTGGAAATGAACAGAGATCATCCTGTTGTTTTTGAGATTGCATCCAAGTACTGCATTTTGGACTCTTCTGTTGACTATGAGGGCTGCTCCATTTCTTCTAAGGGATTCTTGACCACAGTAGTAGATATAATGGTCATCTGAGTTAAATTTGCCCATTCCAGTCCCTTTTAGTTCACTGATTTCTAAAATGTCAATGTTCACTCTTGCCATCTCTTGTTTGACCACTTCCAATTTACCTTGATTCATGGACTTAACATTCCAGGTTCCTATGCAATATTTTTCTTTACAGCATCGGACTTGACTTCTATCACCAGTCACATCCACAACTGTGCTCTGTTTTTGCTTTGGCTCCATCTCTTCATTCTTTCTGGAGTTATTTCTCTACCATTCTCCAGTAGCATATTGGGCACCTACTGACCTAGGGAGTTCATCTTTCAGTGTCCTATCTTTTTGTCTTTTCATACTGTTCATGGGGTTATCAAAGTAAGAACACTGAAGTGGTTTGCCATTCCCTTCTCCAGTGGACCACATTTTGTCAGAACTCTCCACCATGACCCCTCAGTCTTGGGTGGCCCTACACAGCACAGCTCATAGTTTCATTGAGTTAGACAAGGCTGTGGTCCTTGTGATCAGTTGGCTTTCATTCTCTCTGCCCTCTGAGACATAAGGATAAGCGGCTTATGGAACCATCCTGATGGGAGAGAATGACCTTGTGGGAAACTGGGTCTTGTCCTGATGGGTGGGGCCATGCTCAATAAATCTTTAATCCAATTTTCTGTTGATGGGTGAGGTTGTGTTCCCTCCCTTTTGTTTGAACTGAGAGCAAACTATGGTGGAGGTAATGAAGATAATGACAACCTCCTTCAAAATGTCCTGTACATGCACTGCTACACTCAGTGCCCCCAACCCTGCAGCAGGCCACTGCCGACCCATGCTTCTGCTGGAGACTCCTGGACACTCAAAGGCAAATCTGGGTCAGTCTCTTGTGAGGTCATTGCTCCTTTCTCCTGGGTCCTGTTACACACAAAGTTTTGGTATTTTTTTTTCCCCCTCTCCGAGTGCCTGTTTCCCCAGTCTTATGTAAGTTCCGGCAACTCTATGGTGCAGTTAATGGCAACTTCCTCCAAGAGGGCATATGCTACACCTAGTCTGCTGCACCCAGAGCCCCTGGGTCAGGCCACTGCTGAGCCATACCTCAGCAGAAGACCCTCAACTGAAGGTCTGGCTTGGGCTCTGTGGAGTTTCCTTGTGTGCACAAGGTTTATAATGAGCTCAGAGGGTAAAGCATCTGACTGCAATGCAGGAGACTGGGATTTGATCCCTGGGTTGGAAAGATACCCCTGGAGAAAGAAATGGCAACCCACTGTGGTACCCTTGCCTGGAAAATCCCATGGATGGAGAAGCCTGTAGTCTACAGTCCATAGTAGGCTACAGTCTATGGGGTTTTAAAGAGTTGGACAGGACTGAGCCACTTCACTTTCACTTTCACTTTCCAAGTGTCTCTGACTGGTATGGGGTTTGATCCTAAATGTGATTTTGCACCTCATAGCATCTTGCTGGGGCTTCTCCTTTACCCTTGGAGGTGGGGTATCATTTTTTGGTCAGATCCAACAGTCTCCTGTTGATGGTTGTTCAGTAGCAAGTTGTAATTTTGGAGGTCTCGCAGGAGAAGATAAGCATGCATCCTTCTACTCTGCCATCTTGTGTTAGAAAGGAAAATTTGATTGGAAAGCTGGGGAAGAATTAATACTGAAATGGATTACAGAGTGAATGAAAGAGAAGTGTCTAAGAACTATAAAACCCTTTGAGAAGTTCTACAATAATGAATGAGAGTGAAATGCCAAGAAAGAGATAAAGGATAATGGAGGTAATTAAGACATGGAATAAGGTGGGAAATGTTTATATTATGAGGCAAATAATTCAAAGAAAACCATATTGACAAAATAGAAAATCTAGAATGATATGGAAGAAACAGCATCTTAAAAGTAAGTAAAGACTAGCTTTTGAGAGAAGGGACAGTTCTTCCACAGAGAATAGGAGACAAAAATGAAAAGATGGATTTTTAGTTTCGTAGTGAGAAGTTGAGAGAGGCATATAGTTCAGTGTGGACTGGCACAGGCTGTATGTGAGGGAATGATAAGTTACCTTACTATCCTCAACATGAGAGTGCAATGTTTGTCCTCTGTGGATTCATTCTCCTTTTTGTATACTCTTCTGTATTATTACTTTCACATTCCATGTAGCTGATGTTGTTATCCCTAAAAAAGATCACTTTTCCCCCTAAGGATATATTGTAAAAAAAAAAAAAAAAATTAAAACAGAGAGCATAAAAAGAAATATACATGTGTGCAAAGAAAGCATGCATATATCTGCTTTTTGAAGAAAAAATATAAAAAAGGCAAGCCAGAAAACAATGAAATTATTACAGACAAGGTATGAGTGAAAGGAGAAAAGAGAAAAAAGAGAGTTGCCCTCTTCTGAGAATACCTTTTTCATAGGAATATGCTTGGAAGCATGTTAATGTTTTACATATTCAAAATTCAAAATAAGTCAGGAACAGTGAGAATTTGGGGGAAAAAAATCAAAGCTGAAACAAATGAACTCAGCTGTGTTTGAATAGTGTATTAAAGGGATAAAAACAAACCAAAAGTAAATAAAATAAAATATTTAATCAAAGTGACTTTATAACACAAGGTCTCCAGCATTGCAGGCAGATATTTACCATCTGAGCCACCAGGGAAGCCCCTGTTTGTGACTGTATACCACCAGTTGAAGATCAGGATACTGGGATTTGGGGTTAAAGGCAAAGAGGTCCTGAACTCTTTTAGTAGAACTCCTTTCTGTAGTAGTATGGATGAAACAATGCTCAGACTATTACAGAGGATGTGTAGCTCTGAGCAAGTGAATAAGAGTAGTGACATTGCCAGAAGCCAGGGTCTTTAAACTCTAGTTGAAGGAAAATATAAATATGGTTGGAGGGCAAGGAGGGATGGAAGAATTATGTTGAGATAAACTACAGCTGGAGGTGTCAGTATGGATTTATATTGTAAATACTACTTCTGTCTGTTGCAAAGGCCAGTAAGTAAAGAAACTCCAGTGTCAATGAACATGTGTAGAGCCCACATGTGTCTATAACTCTCCCCATGAAAAATCAAACCAGAATCTTCAGATAATTTACCAACTCACAGTCTAAAACAGGGTGAGATGAGTCCAGAATAAATTATTTATGACAGAAAGTAAAAAAGTGCAAAAAAAAAAAATCCATCACCAGTTTGAAGGTGATCCCACGAACCAAGCCTAGAACAAGATAATTAAGCAGGGAAAGTAATGAATTATAAACCATTGGAGAAAAGTAGAAACACATGTATCCATACTGATAATCAACAAGTAAACAAGGAAACAGAAGGAAGGGCTTCTCTTTAAAAATAGAATGCTAATCAATAAAGGTTAGAAAGGACAGGAGTTAGAAAATCAATATTTTGCATTCATCATAAAGAATATTTTTTCCAGTTAAATACGGAGGCGGATTTTTGATGTGCAGCAGAATTTTCATGGTCTTAGGGGTCTCTCTGCAGATTGATTTTAAGATACAAAGGGATATATAGTAATTCTACAGTGGAGGAACAAGACAGTTTTTGATATGTTCTAAATTGCATCACCATTAAGGGATATACAGACATATGTTGAACTTCCTAACTTGACACTTCAATAGTGCACAGTGTGTTTTATATAGAATTGAGAGCCAGGATACATATAAAAATGTAAGACTAAATGTCAGACTTTATTTTTTGGGGCTCCAAAATCACTGCAGATGGTGACTGCAGCCATGAAATTAAAAGACGCTTACTCCTTGGAAGGAAAGTTATGACCAACCTAGATAGCATATTCAAAAGCAGAGATATTACTTTGCCAACAAAGGTCTGTCTAGTCAAGGCTATGGTTTTTCCTGTGGTCATGTATGGATGTGAGAGTTGGACTGTGAAGAAAGCTGAGCACCGAAGAATTGATGCTTTTGAACTGTGGTGTTGGAGAAGACTCTTGAGAGTCCCTTGGACTGCAAGGAGATCCAACCAGTCCATCCTAAAGGAGACCAGTCATGGGTGTTCATTGGAAGGACTGAGCTGAGGCTGAAACTCCAGTACTTTGGCCAACTCATGTGAAGAGTTGACTCACTGGAAAAGACCCTGATGCTGGGAGGGATTGGGGGCAGGAGGAGAAGGGGATGACAGAGGATGAGATGGCTGGATGACATCACCGACTCGATGGACGTGAGTTTGAGTGAACTCCGGGAGTTGGTGATGGACAGGGAGGCCTGGTGTGCTGCAATTCATGGGGTCGCAACAAGTTGGACATGACTGAGTGACCGAACTAAACTGAACTGAAATGTGAAGAAAGTTCTAACAAACATAATAAGGTACATTACTAAAAAGAAAAGAGAGGATCTGTTGTCTTCCAAAATGTTACTGTCATGATGACAACAGTTGAGCAATGTTCTAGACTAAAGGAAACTACATGCTATATGTAATTTTGAACTAGATCTTAGATTGGAGGCATAAAATTGTCATAAAGAATGTCATTGACAAAACTGGAATATGTATAGCAGAAAACATAGAGAGTGAATCAATGTTAAATCCTTTAAAAATTTAAACTATATAGTGGTTATCAACGAATATTATTTTTCTTTGGAAATCTACCATGAAGCATGTAAGAGTCAAGGGTAAAAAAATATGTGTAGATACACAGACCTCATGTACTCAAAATATAGCACACTTACATAAAAGAACAAGAAATTTAACTGATGTTTATTTGGATAAAACATAAGACAGAAAATAGAAATAATGCCAATTACCTAGAAGTAAGGAAAATATTTTTGAAGATGTTCAGTTCAGTTCAGTTCAGTCGCTCAGTCGTGTCTGACTCTTTGTGACCCCATGAATTGCAGCACTCCGGGCCTCCCTGTCCATCACCAACTCCCGGAGTTCACTCAAACTCACGTCCATCGAGTCGGTGATGCAATCCAGCCATCTCATCCTCTGTCATCCCCTTCTCCTCCTGCCCCCAATCCTTCCCAGCATCAGAGTCTTTTCCAGTGAGTCAGCTCTCCACATCAGGTGGCCAGAGTACTGGAGTTTCGGCTTTAGCATCAGTCCTTCCAAAGAACACCCAGGACTGATTTCCTTTAGAATGGACTGACTGGATCTCCTTGCAGTCCAAGGGACTCTCAAGAGTCTTCTCCAACACCACAGTTCAAAAGCATCAATTCTTCGGTGCTCAGCTTTCTTCCCAGTCCAACTCTCACATCCATACATGACCACTGCAAAAACCATAGCCTTGACTAGACAGACCTTTGTTGGCAAAGTATGTCTCTGCTTTTGAATATGCTATCTAGGTTGGTCATAACTTTCCTTCCAAGGAGTAAGCGTCTTTTAATTTCATGGCTGCAGTCACCATCTGCAGTGAATTTGGAGCCCCCAAAAAATAAAGTCTGACACTGTTTCCCCATCTATTTCCCATGAAGTGGTGGGACTGGATGCCATGATCTTCATTTTCTGAATGTTGTGTTTTAAGCCAACTTTTTCACTCTCCTCTTTCACCTTCATCAAGAGGCTTTTGAGTTCCTCTTCACTTTCTGCCATAAGGGTGGTGACATCTGCATATCTGAGGTTATTGATATTTCTCCCAGCAATCTTGATTCCAGCTTGTGTTTCTTCCAGCCCAGCGTTTCTCATGATGTACTCTGCATAGAAGTTAAATAAGCAGGGTGACAATATATAGCCTTGACGTACTCCTTATCCTATTTGAAATCAATCTGTTATTCCATGTCCAGTTCTAACTGTTGCTTCCTGACCTGCATATAGGTTTCTGAAGAGGCAGGTCAGGTGGTCTGGTATTCCCATCTCTTTCAGAATTTTCCACAGTTTATTGTGATCCACACAGTCAAAGGCTTTGGCATAGTCAATAAAGCAGAAATAGATGTTTTTTTGGAACTCTCTTGCTTTTTCGATGATCCATCAAATGTTACTAAAATATAATAATTCCACATTCAATTCAGTTCAGTTGCTCAGTCATGTCCAACTTTTTGCGACCCCATGAATCACAGCACTCCAGGCCTCCCTGTCCATCACCAACTCCCGGAGTTCACTCAGACTCACGTCCATCGAGTCAGTGATGCCATCCAGCCATCTCATCCTCTGTCATCCCCTTCTCCTCTTGCCCCCAATTCCACATTAAGGAAGTATGTATTGATATTATTATGATATTTTCCAAGCACATCTGCCTAGGTTAGTTATTTTAAAATATATATAATATATATTTTAACTCTTCAAAAGCTGTCATTCTGAGTCTCCACTACCCTTGACCCTAATATCTCAAATTTACCAGTGAAAGCAGATTTTATCCTGATTTCACAAAGCACAAAATATTATGAACTTCAAGATACAGAAAGTCTGTGATCACACTTGTGTTAATGATAACATAACATTAAAAGAGTTATAGAATTCTTATTGGATACTATATTTAGCTTATGGTAGCTGAAGATTGATATCCATTAGGAAGGGGGAATTATGAGGAAATAAATATGGTATGACATTTTCCTTCTACTGTCAAATTTTATCCAAACAATGCAGTGATGTTTAAATGGTCCTTATATTGAAAAGTTTTCTTTCTTCGTCCCACCTCCCTCCCCCAGCCCTAAAATGAAATCTGTTAGATTATCTCCTTTCAAATGTGAATGAATAGACCTTTAGTATTTTTTAAGAATTTAAAACAAACAAAAGTCAAACTACCTTATTATAATTATGTTATTTTTATAAATTAAAACAAATTACTGACATTTCACTTTTTTTGAAATTATATGTATTCTGTGAATTCCTTAGTTGACCACTGATATTGGCTGGAGAAACAGTGTTTCTTTAATTAAAGTTCTCAGATGAACTTTTCTTGCATTTAGCTATGGTCTTGTTGCTTTAGTCCTTTGTCTTAAAATGAGATTTGTTCAACAATTGGAGAGATTCTGCATATTTTAAATAATGATGTTCTGCTTGCAGTTCACACTAGATGTTCATGTAGACTTTGGAGACCTCAACATTTAAAAGGAGGGAAAATGCCAACTATAATTCTATGCACCATCTCAATCTGTTAACTTGAAAAATTTGGGGTTAGCTAGGTGGGAAAAGGTTAATCTCAGAGATCTGGCTTGCAAAAGCTGTGCAAACATAGGTGAATAATTTGGGCTAGTGGAGAAAAAAATAAGTGTAAACAAATATCTATTGCAAAAGAAGTTAAAGTAAATTACTAGGAGTATCATGGGCATAAATATTTAACAAAATAAATTGAAATATGTCCTGAAAACCTGTCCCAAAGTAGAACATAATAGAATGATACTGATAATATCATGAGCTCTATTGATATGTATATGGAATGTGTGAGAACTAACATTTATTAAGCATCTATTGTGTGACAGAGCAGTAACAAGAATTTAAATATTGTTTATTCTCACAACCAAACTATAAGCTATTTTTTCTTCATGTTAACATAAAGAAATCTTATTTTAGGGGTTGAATTAATTTGTGAGCTCGCATACCTCAGAACTGGCAAAACCAACAAGTACATTGTGCTCAATTACTCTAGAGTTTTATGTAAACAAGATTTGTCTTTCTTGATGAACCATCATGTTTTCTATGAGAGTTGTGGAGCTCACTCTTAATGCACTTTAAGCTTTGGAGTGTCAGGAAAACTGGGCACAGTTTTATGCATGGTTGTGTCTCTCCAAGCTCAAATAGAACAGTCTGGCTCAGTGTTTGCAAAATTGCAATTTGAACTCATCTCAATCTGGCTTCAAATGTCATGAGGGTTAAGTTGATAAATGTTTCATACTGGAACAGGGGTCAGTGAAGACTCCTTGCTTTCCTTAAGAACAGGTGGCTTGTCTGAGATCCTCTGTCTATAGGAGCTTGAGATATGAGGAAATGTGTTATCACTTGTTCACTGGAGTCCAAGGTGGGTCATCTGGAAGGAGGAAGCTTTTTAGTAGCTGAAATAAACATATGGTTGTTTCAGTCCATGAATTATTCATCTGAAGGGGCTTCCCAGGTGGTGATAGTGGTGAAGAACCTGTTTGCCAATGCAAGAGACATAAGAGACAGGGTTTGATCCCCAGGTCAGGAAGATCCCCTAGAGGAGGGCATGGTAAACCAGTCCAGTATTCTTGCCTGGAGAATCTCATGGACAGAGGAGCCTGGCAGGCTATAGTCCATGGGGTCACAAAGAGTCAGACATGACTGAAACAACTTAGCATAAGCATACAGTGAGGGAGAATTCAGGTACAAATATAGAGACAGAGCTGAGATCACTGAAAGTGAAAGACTGGGAGATGAGTGTAGAAATACAAACTTGTACAACTACTTGAGCTGAGTAGTAAAGAGTTGTAACAAAACATACTGGGGAGGGAAGCCAATACTTGGCTTGTAGTATAATTTTTGCTGTATCATTACTATTGATACTACTTGCTGTGAGTTGAATTAAATGTGACCTTATTTGGAAATAGAGTCTTTGTAGATATAATCAAGTTTTAAGATGAGATAATTGTGAATCATAGTGGGCCTGAGCAGTGGGTGCGCGGAGGTAGGGAAGATTTTAGCATAGTGATAAACAAAATTCTGAATTCAGATGCTGTTTGTAAAATTCTGTAATCAACTTTTAAAACATTAAGTTTTGCTTATTTCTAGAGAGATACTATCCTCATGGTAGCAGATCTGGAAACCAGAGGAATATTTGGACACATACATAGGAAGAATGCCATGTGAAGAAGGAGACAGATATTTGAGTGATATGTTTACAAACTAAGGAATGACAACCACCAGAGCCTGAGAAGAGGCAGGGAAGGCTCCACCTTAGAGTCTTCAATGTATGCATGATTCTACAGAGACAACTTGATTTCATATCTCTAGACTCCAGAACTGAGAGCAGATGCATCTGTTTTCTTAAGTTACCCAACTTGTGAGACTGTTACAGAAGCTCCAGGAAACTAGTACATACTCCCATTGTCTTGGTTCTCTTACTACAACCTGAGACACTAAAATAGCTTTTCTAATGCTGAATGCCTTTTCATACTGTTCATACTGTTCATGGGGTTCTCAAGGCAAGAATACTGAAGAGGTTTGCCATTCCCTTCTCCAGTGGACCACATTCTGTCAAATCTCTCCACCATGACCCGCCCGTCTTGGGTTGCCCCGTGGGCATGGCTTAGTTTCATTGAGTTAGACAAGGCTGTGGTCCTAGTGTGATTAGATTGACTAGTTTTCTGTGAGTATGGTTTCAGTGTGTTTGCCCTCTGATGCCCTCTTGCAACACCTACACTCTTACTTGGGTTCCTCTTACCTTGGGCGTGGGGTATCTCTTCACGGCTGCTCCAGCAAAGTGCAGCCATTGCTCCTTACCTTGGACGAGGGGTATCTCCTCACCGCCACCCTTCTTGACCTTCAATGTGGGATAGCTCCTCTAGGCCCTCCTGTGCCTGCGCAGCCACAGCTCCTTGGACGTGGGGTGAAAAGGCAAAATGATAGGATACTGAAAGAGAAACTCCCCAGGTCAGTAGGTCCCCAATATGCTACTGGAGATCAGTGGAGAAATAACTCCAGAAAGAATGAAGGGATGGAGCCAAAACAAAAACAGTACCCAGATGTGGATGTGACTGGTGATAGAAGCAAGGTCTGATGCTGTAAAGAGCAATATTGCATAGGAACCTGGAATGTCAGGTCCATGAATCAAGGCAAATCGGAAGTGGTCAAACAAGAGATGGCAAGAGTGAATGTCGACATTCTAGGAATCAGCGAACTGAAATGGACTGGAATGGGTGAATTTAACTCAGATGACCATTATATCTACTACTGTGAGTAGGAATCCCTCAGAAGAAATGGAGTGGCCATCATGGTCAACAAAAGAGTCCGAAATGCAGTACTTGGATGCAATCTCAAAAACAACAGAATGACCTCTGTTTGTTTCCAAGGCAAACCATTCAATATCACAATAATCCAAGTCTATGCCCCAACCAGTAACGCTGAAGAAGCTGAAGTTGAACAGTTCTATGAAGACCTACAAGACCTTTTAGAACTAACACCCAAAAAAGATGTCCTTTTCATTATAGGGGACTGAAATGCAAAAGTAGGAAGTCAAGAAACACCTGGAGTAACAGGCAAATTTGGCCTTGGAATACGGAATGAAGCAGGGCAAAGACTAATAGAGTTTTGCCAAGAAAATGCACTTGTCATAACAAACACCCACTTCCAACAACACAAGAGAAGACTCTGCACATGGACATTGCCAGATGGTCAACATCGAAATCAGATTGATTATATTCTTTGCAGCCAAAGATGGAGAAGCTCTATACAGTCAACAAAAACAAGACCAGGAGCTGACTGTGGCTCAGACCATGACTCCTTATTGCCAAATTCAGACTTAAATTGAAGAAAGTAGGGAAAGCCACTAGACCATTCAGGTATGACCTAAATCAAATCCCTTATGATTATACAGTGGAAGTGAGAAATAGATTTAAGGGCCTAGATCTGATAGACAGAGTGCCTGATGAACTATGGAATGAGATTCGTGGCATTGTACAGGAGACAGGGATCAAGACCATCCCCATGGAAAAGAAATACAAAAAAGCAAAATGGCTGTCTGGGGAGGCCTTACAAATAGCTGTGAAAAGAAAAGAAGCAAAAAGCAAAGGAGAAAAGGAAAGATATAAACATCTGAATGCAGAGTTCCAAAGAATAGCAAGAAGAGATAAAAAAGCCTTCCTCAGTGATCAATGCAAAGAAATAGAGGAAAACAACAGAATGGGAAAGACTAGGGATCACTTCAAGAAAATCAGAGATACTAAAGGAATATTTCATGCAAAGATGAGCTCGATAAATGACAGAAATGGTATGGACCTAACAGAAGCAAGAAGATGTTAAGAAGACATGGCAAGAATACACAGAAGAATTGTACAAAAAAGATCTTCACGACCCAGATAATCACAATGGTGTGATCACTGACCTAGAGTCAGACATCCTGGAATGTGAAGTCAAGTGGGCCTTAGAAAGCATCATTATGAACAAAGCTAGTGGAGGTGATGGAATTCCAGTTGAGCTATTCCAAATCCTGAAAGATGATGCTGTGAAAGTGCTGCGCTCAATATGCCAGCAAATTTGGAAAACTCAGCAGTGGCCACAGGACTGGAAAAGGTCAGTTTTCATTCCAATCCCAAAGAAAGGCAATGCCAAAGAATGCTCAAACTACCACACAATTGCACTCATCTCACACGCTAGTAAAGTAATGCTCAAAATTCTCCAAGCCAGACTTCAGCAATATGTGAACCGTGAACTTCCAGATGTTCAAGCTGGTTTTAGAAAAGGCAGAGGAACCAGAGATCAAATTGCAAACATCCACTGGATCATAGAAAAAGCAAGAGAGTTCCAGAAAAACATCTATTTCTGCTTTATTGACTGTGCCAAAGCCTTTGACTGTGTGGACCACAATAAACTATGGAAAATTCTGAAAGAGATGGGAATACCAGACCACCTGATCTGCCTCTTGAGAAATTTGTATGCAAGTCAGGAAGCAACAGTTAGAACTGGACATGGAACAACAACAACAACAAATTTCCTTTCCAAATAGGAAAAGGAGTTCGTCAAGGCTGTATATTGTCACCCTGTTTATTTAACTTATATGCAGAGTACATCATGAGAAACACTGGACTGGAAGAAGCACAAGCTGGAACAAGATTGCCGGGAGAAATATCAGTAACCTCAGATATGCAGATAACACCACCCTTATGGCAGAAAGTGAAGAGGAACTCAAAAGCCTCTTGATGAAAGTGAAAGAGGAGAGTGAAACAGTTGGCTTAAAGCTCAACATTCAGAAAACGAAGATCATGGCATCCGGTCCCACCACTTCATGGGAAATAGATGGGGAAACAGTGGAAACAGTGTCAGACTTTATTTTTTGGGGCTCCAAAATCACGGCAGATGGTGACTGCAGCCATGAAATTAAAAGACGCTTACTCCTTGGAAGGAAAGTTATGACCAACCTAGACAGCATTTTCAAAAACAGAGACATTACTTTGCCAACAAAGGTTCGTCTAGTCAAGGCTATGGTTTTTCCAATGGTCATGTATGGATGTGAGAGTTGGACTCTGAAGAAGGCTGAGCACCGAAGAATTGATGCTTTTGAACTGTGGTGTTGGAGAAGACTCTTGAGAGTCCCTTGGACTGCAAGGAGATCCAACCAGTCCATTCTGAAGGAGATCAGCCCTGGGATTTCTTTGGAAGGAATGATGCTAAAGCTGAAACTCCAGTCCTTTGGCCACCTCATGTGAAGAGTTGACTCATTGGAAAAGACTCTCATGTTGGGAGGGATTGGGGGCAGGAGGAGAAGGCGACGACAGAGGATGAGATGGCTGGATGGCATCACTGACTCGATGGACATGAGTCTGAGTGAACTCCGGGAGTTGGTGATGGACAGGGAGGCCTGGCGTGCTGCGATTCATGGGGTCGCAAAGAGTCGGACACGACTGAGCGACTGATCTGATCTGAATGCTGAAGGCGCTGTGTTGAAAACCAGAAGTGATTCAACATTTCTTTGGGATACTACTGAACCTGCTGCTGCTAAGTTGTTTCAGTCGTGTCCGACTCTTCGCGACCCCATGGACTGCAGCCCACCAGGCTCTTCCTTCCATGGGATTCTCCAGGCAAGTGTGCCGGAATGGGGTGCCATTGCCTTCTCTGACTACTGATCCTACTTCATCTAAAAAAGGATTAAAGGCAAGACATGAAATGCAATAAGCAGATTGAAGAATGGGACAAAAGAATGAAGGAGAACAAGAACAAAACTATCAAATGAAGACAGAACTATGACTGAGCCACATATTTCCTTTTTAACAAACTGGGTTAAAATTCAAACATGGTACATACACAATTTAGAGAATCCATACAACAAAACCAATTATCAAGCAGAAATATCTCTGGAACTTAGACTACACAGAAGTTTCTCTTCGGATCCTATATGATAAAGAATAAAATCATTGGCCACACTCTAGAATAGATTCAGTATTGTATTTCATAGGGTTATTTTTATAGTTGTCCTTCATTTAATTTGAGAGTTTTACTCAAATCTCAATACAGTAAAAGTAATTAATGCCAGGGGTTCATGTGCCTCAACTCAGAAGCCTAGTAGATAAAGTTGACCCCCCTTTCAGTAGCCTGCTTAAAGATAACCATTTCCATGTTTATTGTGGGGGCCTCCCTGGTGGCTTAAATGGTAAAATATCTGCCTGCAATGCAGGAGACCCATGTTTGATCCCTGGGTTGGGAAGATCCCCTGGAGAAGGAAATGGCAAGCTACCCCAGTATTCTTGCCTGGAGAATTCCATGGACAGAGAATTCCTGGCAGGCTACAGTCCCTTCAATCTACATATATATTTTCCTGTTTTGGTTCTCTATTCCTTTTCTTTGATACTTAATAGGGTCTAAGCACCTATGCAATTCAAACTAGGGCTCTGTAACAACCTAGAGAGGTAGGATGGGGAGGGAGATGGGAAGGAGGATCAAGAGGGAGGGGACATATGTATACCTATGGCTGATTCATGTTGATATTTGGCAGAAACCAAGGCAATTCTGTAAAGCAATTATCCTTAATTAATAAATAAATTTAATATTAAAAGTAAGTATGATAGCTTGAAAGCTAAAAAAAATAAATAAATAAATTCAAGGAACTTGCTTTATCCCTACTTATATCCCCCAAAAGCTTGGTAGTGCCTTGCACAGAATTAAACACCAAATTCCCATGTAAGAAAATCTCAGGCCACACCAAAATAGATATAGTGTGTGAAATCACTTACTCCCACAACTGATCTTTGCTCTAAAACCTAAAATTCTCACTCTCAGAACCTTGAATAGGCATTTTTTCAAAGACGTATAGATGGCCAACATGTATGTGAAAGGATGCTCAACATTATTAATTATCAGTTCAGTTCAGTTCAGTCTCTCAGTCGTGTCAGATTCTTTGCGACCCCATGAATCGCAGCACGCTAGGCCTCCCTGTCCATCACCAACTCTCGGAGTTCACTCAGACTCACGTCCATTGAGTCTGTGATGCCATCCAGCCATCTCATCCTCTGCCGTCACCTTCTCCTCCTGCCCCCAATCCCTCCCAGCATCAGAGTCTTTTCCGATGAGTCAACTCTTCCCATGAGGTGGCCAAAGTACTGGAGTTGCAGCTTTAGCATCATTCCTTCCAAAGAAATCCCAGGGCTGATCTCCTTCAGAATGGACTGACTGGATCTCCTTGCAGTCCAAGGGACTCTCAAGAGTCTTCTCCAACACCACAGTTCAAAAGCATCAATTCTTCGGTGCTCAGCCTTCTTCACAGTCCAACTCTCACATCCATACATGACCACTGGAAAAACCATAGCCTTGACTAGACAGACCTTTGTTGGCAAAGTAATGTCTCTGTTTTTGAAAATGCTATCTAGGTTGGTCATAACTTTTCTTCCAAGGAGTAAACGTCTTTTAATTTCATGGCTGCAGTCACCATCTGCAGTGATTTTGGAGCCCAAAAAATAAAGTCTGACACTGTTTCCACTGTTTCCCCATCTATTTCCCATGAAGTGGTGGGACCAGATGCCATGATCTTTGTTTTCTGAATGTTGAGCTTTAAGCCAACTGTTTCACTCTCCTCTTTCACTTTCATCAAGAGGCTTTTGAGTTCCTCTTCACTTTCTGCCATAAGGGTGGTGTCATCTGCATATCTGAGGTTATTGATATTTCTCCTGGCAATCTTGATTCCAGCTTGTGCTTCTTCCAGTCCAGCGTTTCTCATGATGTACTCTGCATACAAGTTAAATAAGCAGGGTGATGCAAATCAAAGCCAACATGAGATAATACTTCACACATGTTAGAGGGGTTACCATCAAAAAGACAAAAAATTACAAGTGTTGACAAGGATGTGGAAAAAAGGAAACCCTAGAACACAGTTGGTTGGAATGTAAATTGGTACAGCCACTCTGAAAAACTGGCAGTTCCTCAAAAAGTTAAAATAGAATTACCATATGATCCACCAATTCCTCTCCTTATCATTTATTTGAAGAAAACAAAAACACTAGTTCAAAAAGATACACCACTCAATGCCCACAGTAGCATTATTTACAATAGGCAAGATATGGAAGCAACCTAAGTGCTCATCAGCAAGTTAATGGATAAAGAAGATGTAGTATATATGTGTGTTCATATCTATCTATATATATATATATGTATGTATGCACAAAATGGAATATTACTAAGTCATAAAAAGAAGAAAATGTTGCTATTTGCAACAACATGGATGGACCTGGATGTCATTATACTTAATGAAATTGAGTGAGAGAAAGTCAAATACTGTTATGTTTTCACCTATATGGGGAATCTAAAAACCAAAATGAATGAACAAGTAAAGCAGAAACATACTCACGGACATGGAGAATAAGTAGTGATTATCACAGGGAGAGGGGCAGTGCTGGGGGCAAAAGAGATGAAGAGGATAAAGAGCTACAAACTACCAACCATAAAATAAGTAACTATGTAACATACAGCACACAGAATATATTCAATATTTTACAATCACTTTGTATGATGGGCAATCTATAGAAATATTGAACCACTATGTTGCACTCCTCAAAGTAATATAATGTTCTAAGTCAACTATACTTCAATAATTTTTCAAAAGTTCCCTCTCTGACGAGACCGCAGTGTTTCATTTACTCTCAAGATGGTTTACTTTTATCCTATAACCATCACTTAGAGGGTAAATTCACTACACAAAATTTTTTTCTCAAGAACTGCTGACAAGATATGTTATTGACTTTTGTGCCTTATCTATCCCCATTTGCTTTTACTTTCTGAAATCCTCATGCTGAACTTGATAATGAGAAATAGCTTTCTCTCATGGAATTACACCCTGTTGCCTGGACGCAAAGCTTGTAATCTTAATCTTAAACAGGAACCCTACTGATGAAACATTTTATTTGACTCAAATTTATTATGGTCTCTACCACCAAGACTCTTGCATTGTTCTAAAAGAAATAGACCAGAAGACAACATGAAGATAATCAAGTATCACAATGAGCAGGATTTGATTCACCGGATTGGAATTCATGTCCAGCCATTGTTCCAAGGAGTTAGGAAGCCTATGGTTTTGAATTCATGTAGCAATACATTAATTAATGTATTAATGGCTTCCCAATATACGCTCTTTCTTTTCTGCTTTTGTCCCTTGCTGTCTACCTGCTTCCTTTAAGCTCAGCCCATTCATGGCTAGTTTGGGTTTCCAGTGGCTGTTCAGCTTAGGATCTACTGCTAGAACTTTTGCTGTACTAAATAAATGGATGTGTAAGAAGATAAGTGATTGTATATAACTTGGAAGAGAAAAGTTACTCGTACTGTAATACTCATTTGGAGCACTAAAATAATGACGCAAATACGGTGGGCGTGGAACAAGAATCCCGGAACTAAAGTCCCATATTAGCCAATAAAACAAAGATGAAGCAGAAAGACCTAACAATGGCCAAAAATGATGGTTTTTAAATTCTGCTCTGATTTTTAAGTCACTGATGATGATTATTGATATAAATATGTTTAGGAATCTATGATATAACATAAAACTTTGAAAACTAGAATTTTATGTTTTAGTCCTGACTCATTTTATCATTTTACTTGTGAAATTTTCAGCAAATCTGTATGAAGCTTAATTTATGCATCTGAAAAATAGGAAATAATTGCCTATTAGTATCTTTATGAAATACAGAAACAGAAAAATAAGTTAAGTGTGAAAGTGCTGCAAACAGCATAAAATGTTTATAGATATTCTTCATATTTCAGCAAGAATTTTACAGGAATGTAATACTAGGGAAAGTTGGATAAAGACAAAGTTTTCTCTGAAAAAGTAAATAATATATCTGTGATTCTATATTATATAATGACAATCTAGGCCATAATAAGATAACAGAATCTCTGTCTCTGTAGCATCTTTGTGAAACATGTTAGTAGAAGGGTTTTCATATTCTGTGTTGAATATCATTATTCTACTAAATAATGTCTAACTAAATAACTATCTCGGAGAAGGCAATGGCACCCCACTCCGGTACTCTTGCCTGGAAAATCCCATGGACGGAGGAACCTGGTAGGCTGCAGTCCGTGTGGTCACTAAGAGTCAGACATGACTGAGCGACTTCCCTTTCACTTTTCACTTTCATGCATTGGAGAAGGAAATGGCAACCCACTCCAGTGTTCTTGCCTGGAGAATCCCAGGGACAGGAGAGCCTGGTGGGCTGCCGTCTATGGGGTCGCACAGAGTCAGACATGACTGAAGCGACTTAGCAGCAGCAGCAGCAAATAACTATCTAACTAACTAAATGTCTAAAAGAGTTGTGGCTTTCATAGGACCATTTTTATTATGTATAAATATGTAAATTTGGAAAGAAGAAAAAAACACTTTATTTTGGGGGGTAGAATAGATGGTTTTGTTACATTTGTAAGTGGAATAGCAATCATCAAATATCACCTAAAAATTGTTCTCACTGGAAAGAATGCCAGCATGTTAAGCTAATGATGGATAATACTATTTATGTAAAAATTTGCTTTTGGCACCATTCTGAAATGAAAACTTTTCATTTTAATCCCTCAATTAGCATGAATAATACTTCACTTTTAATTAATCATCATCATAACTCATCATCAAATTATCAAATTGAGCTCTCCTTGTGAAAGGCACTACACAAAATAAAATAATGAAGATGAGCCCTGCCATTTTTCTATTCTATGAAACAATTGTAGAGGAGGTATCTACCTGCAGACTTTTACTGTTCATTTGTATTTACTTCTAAAAAGAAGGGTCTTTCTTACCTTTCATTTTGAAAATGCTATAATGCAGGAGAGATTTCAGAGATGGCAAGCCAGGGAGCAACATCCAAATTAACTGTCTAAAACTGGGAGCCATCTCCCTATCCCCACAGATGTGGGTGTGAAAGTTGTTGCTGTTTAATCTCTAAATTGTGTCCCATTCTTTTGCTACTGCATGGGCTATAGCCTGCCAGTCTCCTCTGCCCATGGGGTTTCCCAGGCAAAAATAGTGGAGTGGGTTGCCATTTCCTTCTCCAGGGAATCTTCACAACCTAGGGATTAGACCCATGTCTCCTGCATTAACAGGTGGATTCTTTACTATTGAGCCAGAAAGGAAGCCCATATCTCCCTTTAAATACAGGAAACATTCTATTCAGGCAAAATTAGCAGTAAACATCTATGGCAAAAAAGAATCTGCAATCATTTTTCCAAGTTCTTGCCTTCTTCTTCATTTATCTTTCCCTCACTTCCTCCACTGAAAATGATATTTAAGGATACCATTTAACAATATAACAGATTAAATACAGAGGAATAGCAAGTATCATTTCTCTCCAAAGAAGGAATCATCTTTACTAATTGCAGAGTCAAGGAATACGCTGACTGTCCTCTACATGCTTCCATTCCAAACAATTCCCTGTGATGCTTTGTTTTTGAGGAAACCACCCCCCACCACTGGGGCTTCCCCAGTGGCTCAGCGGGTGAAGAAGCCACCTGCAACGCAGGAGACACAGGAGATGCAGATTTGATCCGTGGGTTGAGAAGATTTTCTGGAAAAGAAACTAGTTCCTTTTTCTCGCCTGAAATATTCTTGCACTTCAGTATTCTTGCCTGAAAAATTCCATGGACAGAGGAGCCTGGTGGGCTACAGTTCAAAGGTTCACAAAGGGTCGGGCACCACTGAATGACTAAGCAAGCATACACCCCCCACCATTAAGACTGTCACAGAATAAAGACCCTTAAGCAGCTATATAAGCATGAGTATTTCTGAAGTATGTGTGGCTGGTGTGTTAAAACAATAAAGTATAAAATAGAGCTCTTTACAGATAGGCCACTCTGCATGAAAACATAAATATATATATATATATATATATATATATATATATATATATATGTAGAATGAAATGGCAACCCATTCCAGTATTCTTGCCTAGAGAATCCTGTGGACAGAGAAGCCTGGTGGGATGCTGTCCATAGGATCGCACAGAGTCAGACATGACTGAAGCGACTTAGCATGCATGCATGCATGCATTGGAGAAGGAAATGGCAACCCACTCCAGTGTTCTTGCCTGGAGAACCCCAGGGATGGAGGAGCCTGGAGGGCTGCCGTCTGTGGGGTCGCACAGAGTTGGACATGACTGAAGCAACTTAGCAGCAGCAGCATATGTATGTATATAATTACATGTAATTTTGAAATAATATGAAGCTTCTGGAAGAGACATGTTATTAAAAGGTTTTCAGAGTTTTTTTTCTTTCTTCAGCAAATTAATTTTATAGGAAATAGAAGTCATTGTGAAATATATATCTCAAGATATATTTTCTCCAGCCTTCACATTTATCTATTTAGCTAAATATCATTTCCATATCTATATATATATGCATACATACACATAAATTTATAAATATATATCTTACTCAAAAATTATTCTGCACCTGTAACTCTATTTCTGTTTTGCAGATAATTTCATTTGTACCCTTTTTTTAGATTCCATTTGTAAGCGATATCATAAGCTATTTATCTTTCTCTGTCTGACTTATGTACAAAACATACATAGAGTTACAGATGTAGAAAACAAAGTCATGGTTACCAGGGAGCAAGGGAGGGATAAATTGGGAGATTGGGGTTGAGATATAGATATATCTATATCTATATCTATATCTATATCTATATCTATATCTATATATATATATATATACACTACTATATATAAAATAGAAAATTAATAAGGACCTGCAATATAACACAAGGAACTCCATTCAATACTCTTCAGTGGCCTTTATGGGAAAAGAATCTAAAAAAAAAGGGACTATACATATATGAATAACTGATTTACTTTGCAGTGTACTTGAAAATAATACAACATTGTAAACCAATCTTATGCCAATGATTTTTTAGAAAATTATTCTGAAAAGAGCATTTCCTAAGTATTTTTTTCATCTTAAACTACATACGAACCTAGATTTTTAAGGGAAATCAGAGTTTAGATATACCAATTATAAGTGGCTTTAGCATTGTGCTGTATTAGAAAGTATGAATAAAATATCACTAAATCATCATATCAATCCACACTCTATTCAGAGGTTTCTGTGATGGTGTTCACTTTTTTGTTATTTATTTTTTTATGGAAGTAGGAAAGAGGTAGTTATCTCTTTGGAGCTACAATCAAAGATATTTTCAAATTCATAATATGTCCTACATATCTGTATTTCTTTCCACATACACTTGGTTCATCACAACATTTCCTATTTCATTTTTTCCTATCCATATTAGTCAAGATTCTTCAGGGAAGCATAATCAGCAGAATGTGTATATACATACATACAGGTAGAGGTGGAGAAAGGTTTATTTATGCCCGCACCTGACTGAATGAGGCTACGATGTTAGGGGGAGTAATATATGCGTAACTCAACATCCACTGGTGTAAATGTTAACTTAATCCAAAAATATCTTCACAGAAATATCCAGAAGTATATTTTACTAAATATCTGGGGACCATGATCCAGCTCAGATGACTCATAAGATCATCCATCATACCAGCTACTGAAAATAGTTGCCTTACTATTGACATCTGTGTGTCTCTAGAAAGTGTTTAAAAACAACACACTAGTGAATGTTTCTCTGTGATAAAACCAAGTGGAACAAGGGAGAAAAATAGGCCTTGAGAGTAATTTAAATCCTAGTTTTGCTGTTCTATAGGTGATTTACCTCAATTAAATTAGTTACTTGAGTCATGCTTTTTCATCTGTAAAATGAGGATAGATCTTTCCACTAATTCACATTTCATTGATTTGCACCTATTTGAGAAATAGAGATTGAATCACTAGTTTTCTGCTATATTTAGGGCTTGAAAAAGCATTTAACCCAAGTTGTTTTCTGCTTGTTAATTTCTAAAAAATTTACATCTGTATGGTACCTAATGTTTTCAGTTATATTGGATCGAGCAAATTTTGTAGGGAAAATATCTGAAATCTTCCATAGCTGTATCCCATTCCCTTTTATTTTCTCACTATTTGTTTTAAATATATGAGAATATAAAAGATAAAAACTAAACAGCAATTACCTGTAATAGTCTTAAAAGTACAAATTTAAAACTTTAATAGATATTATAAATGATCTTTCTCCATAAGTTAAACTTAAACAGCGACTGACTGACGTCTGTCACAGAAACAAATTCATTTACATGGAAGTAAAGGGAAAACAGAATTTCTTGAGTTTTGCTCAATTCCAGTTTGACCGTTTGGTGTCTCCTTGTTTCTAATCTCTTTCTGAGGGCAACCACTTGCCCTTAAGGAAGCTTAAAGAGAAGATTCAATTAGAGTTCTTTGATTAGGAGTGGTCTTTGAACTTTAAGGCAGAGTGTAGGTTGTTTTGCTATTTAATTTTCCCCCATCTTAAATCTCTTCCCTGGTTCAAACTATAAAGAGTCTGCCTGCAGTGCAGGAGATGGGGGTTTGATCCCTGGATGGGGAAGATCCCCTGGAGAAGTAAATGGCAACCTACTCCAGTATTCTTGCTTGGAGAATCCCATGGACATATGAGTCTGGCAGGCTACAGTTCACAGGGTCACAAAGAGTCAGACACGACTGAGCTATGGAAACCAGCCAGTCTTAAATCTCACATTGTGGCTACTCTTTCGGTAAGAACTTAGTGATAGGCATACCGGGTATTAGAGAGAGAGAGAGAAGTTGCTCAGTCGTGTCCAGCTCTTTGCGACTGCATGGACTGTAGCCTACCAGGCTCCTCCGTCCATGGGATTTTCTAGACAAGAGTACTGGAGTGGGTTGCCGTTTCCTTCTCCAGAGAATCTTCCTGACCCAGGAATCGAACCCAGGTATCCCGCATTGCGGGCAGACGCTTTACTGTCTGAGCCACCAGGGAAGTGGGTATTAAAGACAATAAAATAAGACATTTTGAGTGTAATAATTACAGTTTCATCATTGTCATTATTTTAAGGAAATTATAATGAGGAAAACAAAAGTGCATTTTTCATTTGTTACTGAACACAATTAATTTTCAAAGAAGTTTTTGTTCACGCTAATTCTCTATGTGCTATAAAGAAGGAACAGATGTATACTAAAAAAAAAAAAAATTGCCCAGTATTTGTTTTGCAAAGTGAAGAATGTAACTATAATTAGGAATGGCAATCTTTAAAATTTTCAACTGATATGTAATATATTCACAAATTATCAAAAATAAAAAGCAAACTTTCACATGTTATGTATGTTTATACAGCCCAAGGACAAAAAATAAAGATCCAAGGATTGCTCATGTGTGCACATTAAATGTTTAGACAAATATACACATGCACATGATATCATATTACATATATGTCAAATATATATCATATTCCTCTCCACTGAGCAGCAATTTATTTTTCTCTCTTGGTCAAACTTCATCACTCTTAGTTTTCTGAATCAGAAAACTTTACAGGCAGAAAATCATCAACAGTTTTACTCCAGAGTGTGTGCAAATGTTTTCATACAGCTCTGTTATTAACAATAATGACCTCAGCACAATGCATTTCCAGGGGAATTAATGACTGGGGTTAATGGCCCAAAGCAAAGCCATCCAGTCATGAATCCCTAAGAAATACCCTGTGCTTTGATCATTATTGCTTCATTACAACATAAAAATAATCAGCAGCAATTACAGTGGCAACTATGGGAACAGTTCAGCCTTGAAAATTAACTGTTTCTGGTGTAACAGTGCTGAAGATGTCATGGCTTCCAGCGAATTAAGTATAAGCAATCCTGTAACAAAAAGGAATTGATACAAATGACACTGAAATGTAATGTGATCCTGAGTGGCCAATATTCCCATTGAAATTAGAGATATGCATGGCTAACCAAAGGAAGTGAAATGAGCCTATGCAAATAAAATACCAAGCAAGTGAACCTAAACTAAATTTTTTTGAAAAAGCTATTTATCGCATGCTCAGAAAAAATTTTTAAAATGGATAGTGTACTTGTGCCCATATTTTGATGAATTCCAGGAAAATAGTAACAGAGCAGATAAGATAATCTGAAAAAAATCTTGAAATGCTTGCAAAAAAGCAAAAGTAAAATGTTTTTTGTTTTCTTTTATTATTTAAGATCTAGTTCTTTTTATTTTATTTTTATTGAAGTATAATTAGTTTACAATGTGTTAGTTTCAGGTATACAGCAAAGTGATTCAGTTATACACACACACACATATGTATGTATGTTCTTTTTCAGATTCTTTTCCCTTATAGGTTATTACAGGTTATTACAAAATACTGAATATAGTTCTCTATGCTATATAATAGGCATTTGTTGGTTATCACATAGTGGTATGTATATGTTAATCCTAAACTCCTAATTTATAACTCCCCATTTCCTTGGTGACTCATAAGGCAAAGAATCTGCCTGCAATGCAGGAGACCTGGGTTCAATCACGGGTCGAAAGATCCCCTGGAGAAGGGAGTGACAACCCACTCCAGTACTCTTGCCTGTAAAATTCTATGGACAGAGGAGCATGGCAGGCTACAGCTCATGAGGCTGTAAAGAGTCGGACACGACTGAGCAGCTAACACGTACTTACCTCCCCCTTTGGTAATCATAAGTTTGTTTTCTATGTCTGTGGATCTAAATAATAAATTTTAATGTTTTAAACTTTCATATCAATTTTCAGTTATTCTGCATTTTCACGTAATGTAAACCTTTTCCAAAGCAGTGCATATGTTGTTGAATTAAAGGATGCTTGGGTAAAGTATAAATTGAACATAATATTAGTCACTCACTTGTGTCTGACTCTTTGTGACCCCACGGACTGTAACCATCAGTCCCCTCTGTCCATGGAATTTTCCAGGCAAGAATATTGGCGTGGGTTGCCATTTCCTTCTCCAGGGGATCTTCCTGACCCAGGGATTGAACCCAGGTCTTCCGCATTACAGGCAGACTCTTTACCAACTGAGCCACCAGGGAAGCCATAAATTGAACATATGTATTTAATAAAAATCAAAACGAGAATATATTTCCCTGTATTATAGCTTCTGCCCCAAAGACTATTCGAATGATTGCTCACTAACAATGTCTTCAACCAGAAGTTCAATAGCCTTTTCATGTATTCCTTTCCTCCACTCTGTTCAAGGTGAACATTTGTCATGGTTATACTTGCTTTATTATTATTTCTGTAATCTCTCTCTCTTTCCTTGACTTCTATGACAAATTCTTGTTCTTTCTGTCTAATCACTTACACATTGAATCTTTAACTATCTTCTTTGGATTCCATTTCTCTTCCCATTCTCTGTATACAGGTATCCATTAAGACTGGTTTTTGACATAATTTCCTTCCCTATAAGTATCCTAATACTTCTAGAATATCATTGGCTCCCATAAGTTTAATGGTTTTCCTTCATATATGGATACCAAGTCTATTTCTCCATTTCAATCCTCTCCCAAATTAGTATTTCCTAAATCTGTACAAGACATGAGGCCCTGTACATGTTTTTGGCAATGTTTAAATCTACCTCATCACTTTCCTCATTGGCTTCTTTATTAATCCTCCCCTTGCTCAAAACCTCTACCTTTTGACATCAGCATTTATCATCACTGATTGAGTTCTATTTAACTCCATATCCAAGTTTTCTAGTCTTGATCTCCATATCGCTCTGAGGCTCATTTGTCGCTCTTAATTCCATAGCCATATGCATAGTTAATCTTTAATCTGAATTATTTCAGTAGACGTTCACTTCAGTTCAGTCACTCAGTCGTGTCCGACTCTTTGCGACCCCATGAATCGCAGCACACCAGGCGTCCCTGTCCATCAGCAACTCCTGGAGTTCACTCAAACTCATGTCCATCGAGTCAGTGATGCCATCCACCCACCTCATCCTCTGTTGTCCCCTTGTCCTCCTGCCCCCAATCCCTCCCAGCATCAGAGTCTTTTCCAATGAGTCAACTCTTCCCATGAGGTGGCCAAAGTATTGGACTTCCAGCTTTAGCATCAGTCCTTCCAAAGAGCACCCAGGGCTGATCTCCTTTAGAATGGACTGACTGGATCTCCTTGCAGTCCTAGGGACTCTCAAGAGTCTTCTCCAATACCACAGTTCAAAACATCAATTCTTTGGCACTCAGCTTTCTTAACAGTCCAATTCTCACATCCATACATGACTACTGATAAAACCATAGTCTTGACTAGATGGACCTTTGTTGGCAAAGTAATGTCTCTGCTTTTGAATATGCTATCTAGGTTGGTCATAACTTTCATTCCAAGGAGTAAGTGTCTTTTAATTTCATGGCTGCAATCACCATCTGCAGTGATTTGGAGCCCCCCAAAAATAAAGTCTGACACTGTTTCCACTGTTTCCCCATTTTTTCCCATGAAGAGATGGGACCAGATGCCATGATCTTAGTTTTCTGAATGTTGAGCTTTAAGCCAACTTTTTCACTCTCTCCTTTCACTTTCATCAAGAGACTTTTTAGTTCCTCTTCACTTTCTGCCATAAGGGTGGTGTCATCTGCATATCTGAGGTTCTTGATATTTCTCCTGGCAATCTTGATTCCAGCTTGTGATTCTTCCAGCCCAGCGTTTCTCATGATGTACTCTGCATATAAGTTAAATAAGCAGGGTGACAATATACAGCCTTGATGTACTCCTTTTCCTATTTGGACCCAATCTGTTGTTCCATGTCCTGTCTAACTGTTGCTTCCTGACCTGCATACAAATTTCTCAAGAGGCAGGTCAGGTGGTCTGGTATTCCCATCTCTTTCAGAATTTTCCACAGTTTATTGTGATCCACACAGTCAAAGGCTTTGGCATAGTCAATAAAGCAGAAATAGATGTTTTTCTGGAACTCTCTTGCTTTTTCCATGATCCAGCAGATGTTGGCAATTTGATCTCTGGTTCCTCTGCCTTTTCTAAAACCAGCTTGAACATCAGGAAGTTCATGGTTCACATATTGCTGAAGCCCGGCTTGGAGAATTTTGAGCATTACTTTACTAGTGTGTGAGATGAGTGCAACTGTGCAGTAGTTTGAGCATTCTTTGGCATTGCCTTTCTTTGGGATTGGAATGAAAACTGACCTTTTCCAGTCCTGTGGCCACTGCTGAGTTTTCCAGATTGCTGGCATATTGAGTGCAGCACTTTCACAGCATCATCTTTCAGGATTTGGAATAGCTCAACTGGAATTTCATCACTTCCACTAGCTTTGTTCATAGTGATGCTTTCTAAGGCCCACTTGACTTCACATTCCAGGATGTCTGACTCTAGGTCAGTGATCACACCATTGTGATTATCTGGGTCATGAAGATCGTTTTTGTACAGTTCTTCTGTGTATTCTTGCCACCTCTTCTTAATATCTTCTGCTTCTGTTAGGTCCATATCATTTCTGTCCTTTATCGAGCCCATCTTTGCATGAAATGTTTCCTTGGTATCTCTAATTTTCTTGAAGAGATCTCTAGTCTTTCCCATTCTGTTGTTTTCCTCTATTTCTTTGCATTGATCGCTGAGGAAGGCTTTCTTATCTCTCCTTGCTATTCTTTGGAACTCTGCATTCAGATGCTTATATCTTTCCTTTTCTGCTTTGCTTTTCGCTTCTCTTCTTTTCACAGCTATTTGTAAGGCCTCCCCAGACAGCCATTTTGCCTTTTTTTTTTTTTTATTCTTACATTTTATTTATTTATTTATTTATTTAATTTTATTTTTAAACTTTACATAATTGTATTAGTTTTGCCAAATATCAAAATGAATCCGCCACAGGTATACATGTGTTCCCCATCCGGAACCCTCCTCCCTCCTCCCTCCCCATACCATCCCTCTGGGCCGTCCTAGTGCACCAGCCCCAAGCATCCAGCATTGTGCTTTTTGCATTTCTTTTCCATGGGGATGGTCTTGATCCCTGTCTCCTGTACAATGTCATGAACCTCCGCCCATAGTTCATCAGTCACTCTATCTATCAGATCTAGGCCCTTAAATCTATTTCTCACTTCCACTGTATAATCATAAGGGATTTGATTTAGGTCATACCTGAATGGTCTAGTGGTTTTCCCTACTTTCTTCAGTTTAAGTCTGAATTTGGTAATAAGGAATTCATGATCTGAGCCACAGTCAGCTCCTGGTCTTGTTTTTGTTGACTGTATAGAGCTTCTCCATCTTTGGCTGCAAAGAATATAATCAATCTGATTTCAGTGTTGACCATCTGGTGATGTCCATGTGTAGAGGCTTCTCTTGTGTTGTTGGAAGAGGGTGTTTGCTATGACTAGTGCATTTTCTTGGCAAAACTCTATTAGTCTTTGCCCTGCTTCATTCCGTATTCCAAGGCCAAATTTGCCTGTTACTCCAGGTGTTTCTTGACTTCCTACTTTTGCATTCCAGTCCCCTATAATGAAAAGGACATCTTTTTTGGGTGTTAGTTCTAAAAGGTCTTGTAGGCCTTCATAGAACCATTTCCCAAGAAGAAATAATCTGAAGGTTCCTGCTGCTGCTGCTGCTGCTGCTGCTAAGTCACTTCAGTCATGTCCAACTCTGTATGACCCCATAGACTGAAGTTTCCTATAATGATCAAATACTTGGATTAATATAAATTTTCTAATAACAGATAATTCCAGATACAGATAATTTCACTGGTGACATCTATCAAACATTCAAGGAAGAAAGAAATCAAATTCTGTGAAATCCTTTTAGAAAATAGAAAAAGAGTAAAGCTTCTCAAGTTATTTTATGAAGCCATAGCAGTAGTAGTAGTAGTGAAATCACTCAGTTGTGTCAGACTTTTTGCGACCCCATGGACTATAGAGTCCATGGATTTCTCTAGCCCAGAATACTGGAGTGGGCAGCCTGTCCCTTTTCCAGGGGATCTTCCCAACTCAGGGATAAAACTTAGGTCTCCCGCATTGTAGGCAGATTCTTTACCAGCTGAGTCACAAGCGAAGTGCTTATGAAGCCATAATTAACTTGATATCAAAACTAAAGAATTAGAAGAAACATATTACAGACCAATAACTTTCATTGTAAGAGATAACAAAATCTTCAAAATTATGATGAAAGCAATTCCACAAATGTATAACACATCACAAGCAAGCAAAAGCTTATTCTGTAAATGCAAGGTTGCTCTGTAAATGCAAGGTTGCCATATTGAATATCAACTCATGTACATCATCATATTGGTAGATTAAATAAGAAAAAAACAATTATTTTTCTAAATGCATAAAAATCATTAACAAAATTCCATATTCTGATGATAAAACTCTCAGCCAAGTAGGAATAGAAAGAACTTCCTCAACCTGATACAGCACTTCTAGAGAAGACCTGCAGAGTATCATACTTATAATTTATTTATCTCACCAATACAGGGAACAAGACAAGGGCATTTGCTCTCACATTTCCTAATCAACATCTTCCCAAAAGTCACAGATAATGCAATAAAACAATGTAAAGAAATAAAGGCATCCTGATTGGAAAATAATAATGAAAACATTCTCTAGTCAGAGACAATACATATGTATAGTCATAACAATTCTACAAAATATTCTAAAGTTGAGTGAATTTAATCCCATTCAGAGTTGCAGTATGCAAGATCAATATATTGTTGAAAATCAATTTTATTTCTCTATACTAGCAGTGAACAATTGAAATTCAAAATGCAAAAGAAAAAAATGCAATCTACAATCAGTTCAGTTCAGTTCAGTTGCTCAGTCATGTCTGACTCTTTACGACCCAATTGACTGCAGCACTCCAGGCTTCTCTCCCTGTCCATCACCAACACCCAGACCTTGCTTAAACTCATGTCCATTGAGTCGGTGATTTCATCCAACCACCATCCTCTGTTGTCCCCTTCTCCTCCACCCTTCAATCTTTGCCAGCATCAGGGTATTTCCCAGTGAGACAGTTCTTCCCATCAGGTGGCCAAATTATTGGAGTTTCAGCTTCAACATCAATCCTACCAATGAATATTCAGGACTGATTTCCTTTAGGAAGGAGTGGTTGGCTCTCCTTGCAGTCCAAGGGACTCTCAAGAGTCCTCCAACACCACAGTTCAAAGTATTAATTCTTCAGGGCTCAGCTTTCTTTATAGTCCAATTCTCACATCCATACATGACTACTGGAAAAACCATAGCTTTGACTAGATGGACCTTTGTTGGCAAAGTAATGTCTCTGCTTTTGAATATGCTGTCTAGGTTGGTCATAACTTTTCTTCCAAGGTGCAAGTGTCTTTCAATTTCATGGCTGCAATCACCATGTGCAGTGATTTTGGAGTCCAAGAAAATAGTCTCTCACTGTATCCAATGTTTCCTTATCTATTTGCCATGAAATGATGGGACTAGATGCTATGATCTTTGTTTTTTGAATGTTGTGTTTTAAGCCAACTTTTTCACTCTCCTCTTGACTTTCATCAAGAAGCTCTTTAGTTCTTCTTCACTTTCTGCCATAAGTGTGGTGTCATCTGTGTATCTGTGGTTATTGATATTTCTCCCGGCTATCTTGATTCCAGTTTATGCTTCATCCAGCCCAGCATTTTGCATGATGTACTCTGCATATAAGTTAAATAAGCAGGGTGACAACATACAGCCTTGAGGTATTCCTTTCCTGATTTGGAACAAGTCTGTTGCTCCATGTCCAGTTCTAACTGTTGCTTCTTGACCTGCACATAGATTTCTCAGGAGGCAGATCAGGTTGTATGGTATTCCCATCTCTTTCAGAATTTTCCACAGTTTATTGTGATCCACTAGTCAAAGGCTTTGGCATTGTCAAAAAATCAGAAGTAGACATTTTTTGGAACTCTCTTGCTGTTTTCATGATCCAGCGGATGTTGGCAATTTGGTCTCTGATTCCTCTGCCTTTTCTACACCCAGCTTGAACATCTGGGAGTTCACAGTTCACATGCTATTGAAGCCTGGCTAGAAGAATTTTGAGCATTACTTTGCTAGCATGTGAGATGAGTGCAATTGTGTGGTAGTTTGAACATTCTTTGGCATTGCCTTTCTTTGGATTGGAATAAACCACTTTTCCAGTTCTGTGACCATTGCTGAGTTTTCCAAATTTGCTGGCATATTAAGTGCAGCACCTTCACAGCATCATCTTTTAAGATTTGAAATAGCTAAACTGGAATTCCGTCACCTCCACCAGCTTTGTTCGTAGTGATGCTTCCTAAACCCACTTGACTTTACATGCCAGAATTTCTGGCTCTAGGTGAGTAATCACACCATCATGATTATCTGGGTTGTAAAGATCTTTTTTGTATAGTTCTTCTGCGTATTCTTGCTACCTCTTCTTAATATCTTTTGCTTCTGTTAGGTACATATCATTTCTATCCTTTACTGTGCCCATATGCAGGTCAGGAAGCAACAGTTAGAACTGGACATGGAACAACAGACTGGTTCCAAATAGGAAAAGGAGTATGTCAAGGCTGTATATTGTCACCCTGTTTATTTAACTTATATGCAGAGTACATCATGAGAAATGCTGGGCTGGAAGAAGCACAAGCTGGAATCAAGATTGCCAGGAGAAATATCAGTAACCTCAGACATGCAGATGACACCACCCTTATGGCAGAAAGTGAAGAGGAACTAAAAAGCCTCTTGATGAAAGTGAAAGAAGAGAGTGAAAAAGTTGGCTTAAAGCTCAACATTCAGAAAACTAGGATCATGGCATCTGGTCCCATCACTTCATGGGAAATAGATTGGGAAACAGTGGAAACAGTTTCAGGCTTTATTTTGGGGGGCTCCAAAATCACTGAAGATGATGATTGCAGCCATAAAATTAAAAGATGCTTACTCCTTGGAAGGAAAGTTATAACCAACTTAGGCAGCTTATTAAAAAGCAGAGACATTACTTTGCCGACAAAAGTCCATCTAGTCAAGGCTATGGTTTTTCCAGTAGTCATGTGTGGATGTGAAAGTTGGACTATAAAGAAAGCTGAGCGCCGAAAAATTGATGCTTTTGAACTGTGGTGTTGGAGAAGACTCTTGAGAGTCCCTTGGACTGCAAGGAGATCCAACCAGTCCATCCTAAGGGAAATCAGTCCTGGGTTTTCATTGGAAGGACTGATGCTGAAGCTGAAACTCCAGTTCTTTGGCCACCTGATGTGAAGAGCTGACTCATTTGAAAAGACTCCGATGCTTGGAAAGATTGAGGGCAGGAGGAGAAGGGTACAACAGAGGATGAGATGGTTGGATGGCATCACCCACTCAATGGACATGGGTTTGGTGAATATCCGGGAGTTGTTGATGGACAGGGAAGCCTGGCGTGCTGCAGTTCATGGGGTTGCAAAGAGTCAGACATGACTGAGGGACTGAACTGAACTGAACTGAACAATAAAAAAAAGTGTGAGACTGAGAAACAGAAACATTTTAACAGAATAGAACAGAAAGTCAATATATAAACCCACTCAAATATAGTAAATAGGCTTTTGATAAAGTTGCAAAGGTAATTGAAGGGAAAAAGTATTTTTATCAAATGATACTGGAACAGAGGACAAATTTGCAAACATGCAAATTTGCAAAAATCCAAGCAAATCAAAATATGTACATCTCATGCCTTATGCAAAAATTGCTTCAAGATACATTGTAGACCTAATATTAAAAGTTAAAACTAGAAAACTCCCTGAACATCTGTAAAAACATATTTGGAGCGTTTGGTTAGGAAAGGAGTTCTTAAACATGATCCCCAAAAGGCATAATTCTTAAACCAAAAAGAGGGATTATCAACATTTGCTCTGTGAAAGACACTATTAGAGAATGAGAACACAACCATAGACTGTGAAAAATTTTTGCAGATGATTTATCTGAGAGTAATTATATCCAGAATATATAACACAACAGCACAACAGTAGGGAAATAAAAACTCAATTTAAAAATGGGCAAAAGATGTGAAGAGATATTTTACCATGGAAGGTAAGTAGCTTGCAAATAATGTGAAAAGCTGCTTAACATGATATTTAGAGAAATTGAAATTGTCAACATTGCCATACCTATTTGAATACCTTTTTTAAAAAATAAAGTGAAAATCAATTGTTTTTTAAATAATAGCAGATGCTGGCATGTCATAGAGCAAATGAAACTGCCATATATAACTGGCAGTAAAGCAAAACTGGTACAGCCACTTTAGAAAAGACAATCGACCCTTTATTATAAAATTAGACATATGACTGATCATTCCCATTCTTACAAAGAAATGAAAACCTGCACGTAAATATTTATAGCAGCTTTATTTGTGATAAAAATTTAGAAGCCACCCTAAACTCTCTTAACTAGGAATGGATAAACAAACTCTGGTATATTCATGCAATGGAAAGCTATTCAATAAAAATGAATGAACTATTGATATACTTCACTACATGTTTAAACCTCAGCTGCATTTTACAAAGTAAAAGAACTCATATCCAACTGGGGATTATACAAATTATTGTATAATTCTACTTATATGGCATTATGGAAAACATACAACTCTAGGAAGAAAACAGGTGCTTGCCAAAGCCTGGGACTGGAGAGGATGTTTGACTGAAAAAGGATAGCATGAGAGAATTTGGGAGCTCTTGGAACATTCTGTATCTTGATTCTGATGGTGAACACACAGATATATGTATTTCTCAAAACTCACAGAATCAAAAAGAGTAGCTTTTGTACCAGGTAAGTTTAAAAGTAAAACTTACAGTCAGTAGTGCTTTGGAACATACATGACCAAATATTCCGTCCATCTGTCCTAAGTCACTTCACTCTTGCCCAACTCTTTGTGACCCCATGGACCATAGCCCACCAGTTTCCTCTATCCATGGAATTCTCCAAGCAGGAGTACTAGAGTGGGTTGCCTTTTCCTTCTCCAGGGGATATTCCCAACCCAGGGATCAAACCTTCGTCTCACATCACTTGCATTATCAGACAGGTTCTTTACTACTAGTGCCAATACTGGTGAGCATTAAATTTAATTGAGTGCCAAGGAGATGATGAATGATTCCAAGTATGAAACATAGATGACTTCTGCTGATCAGTATTGGGAAGTATTCCAACCTAAGGTTTTGACATAGATCTAAATCTTTAAGGATCATCCAGGCCAGGATATCATATATTCAAGTTGGCTTTGAAAAATTTTTTGGAACTTCTAAAAGGTAAAAACAAAAGTTCTAGGAAAGTTTTATGATGCTGTAATGTTTGTTTCTACAAGGCCTTAGACCTTTGTGAAGATTAATAAGATTTTTAAATATAAAATATTGTAATAAATGTAAAGTTAGCTTATCCTCAATTCTTCCTTCATTTATAAACAGGTTATCAGTATGTTATTTTTTTATTGCTCCTGTAGCAAATTACCACAAACAGTGGCTTAAAATAATCCACATTTATTATCTTAAACTATTGGAGATCAATAGTCTGAAATGGGTTCTTCTTGGGTGGAGACCAAAATATTATCAGGGCTGTGCTCCCTCTAGAGGCTCTATGAGAGAATGTGTGCCCTTGAATTTACTAGCTTCCAGAGTCCACCTGCATTCTTTGGCTGGTGGTCTGTTCCTTCATCTTCAAAGTCAGCATAGCATCTTCAAGTCACTCTCTGACTCTGACCTTCTGCTTCCATTATTGCATCTCCTTTCAATTCTGACCATTCTCCCTCCTTCTTACAAGAACACTTGTGAACACAACAGGGGCCACAGGACTTGAAAAGGTCAGTTTTCATTCCAATCCCAAAGAAAGACAATGCCAAAGAGTGCTCGAACTACCGCACAATTGCACTCATCTCACACACTAGTAAAGTAATGCTCAAAATTCTCCAAGCCAGGCTTCAACAGAACATGAGCCATGAACTTCCACATGTTCAAACTGGATTTAGAAAAGGCAGAGGAACCAGAGTTCAAATTGCCAACATCCACTAGATCATCGAAAAAGCAAGAGAGTTCCAGAAAAACATCTACTTCTGCTTTATTGACTATGCCAAAGCCTTTGACTGTGTGGATCACAACAAACTGCGGAAAATTCTTAAAGAGATGGGAATACTAGACCACTTGATCTGTGTCCTAAGAAATCTGTGTGCAGGTCAGGAAGCAACAGTTAGAACTGGACATGGAGCAACAGATTGGTTCCAAATCAGGAAAGGAGTACATCAAGGCTGTGTATTGTCACCCTGTTTATTTAACTTATATGCAAAGTACATCATGAGAAATGCTGGACTTGATGAAGCACAAGCTGGAATCAAGATTGCCGGGAGAAATATCAATAACCTCAGATATGCAGATGACACCACCCTTGTGGAAGAAAGCAAAAGACTAAAGAGCCCCTTGATGAAAGTGAAAGAAGAGAGTGAAAAAGATGGCTTAAAACGGCATTCAGAAAATGAAGATCATGGCATCTGGTCCCATCACTTCATGGCAAATAGATGGGTAAACAATGGAAACAGTGCCAGACTTTATTTTTTGGGGCTCCAAAATCACTGCAGATGGTGACTGCAGCCCTGAAATTAAAATATGCTTTCTTCTTGGAAGAAAAGTATGACCAACCTAGACAGCATATTACAAAGCAGAGATGTTACTTTGCCAACAAAGGTCGGTCTAGTCAAGGCTATGGTTTTTCCAGTAGTCGTGTATGGATGTGAGAATTGGATTATAAAGAAAGCTGAGTGCCACAGAATTGATGCTTTTGAACTTGATGTTGGAGAAGACTCTTGAAAGTCCCTTGGGCTGCAAGGAGATCCAACCAGTCCTGAATATTCCTAAAGGAAATCAGTCCTGAATATTCATTGGTATGACTGATGCTAAAGCTGAAACTCAATAGTTTGGCCATCAGATGCAAAGAACTGACTCATTAGAAAAGACTCTAATGCTGGCAAAGAATGCAGACAGGAAAAGAAGGGGATGACAGAGGATGAGATGATTGGATGGCATCACCGACTCAATGGACATGAGTTTAATTAAACTCCAGGAGTCGGTGTTGGACAGGGAGGCCTGGCATGCTGCAGTCCATAGGACACAAAGAGTTGGACACGACTTAGCCACTGAACTGAACTGAGCTGGGTCTACCCAGTTAATTAATCTTCCATCTCAATCCTCAATTTAATCATATCTCCAAATTCCCTTTTGCATGTAAGAGCATATTAACTCTCTTCCTGGAATTATGGTATGAGCATCGTTGGGTGGGAGTGGAGAGAGGGGAGGAGGTTATCAGCCCATACCCATTATTCTAAGCCCTGTGACACACAAAGAAAAAAATCTACCCATTGCTTCACCTACTTGTATATTATTTTGCTCAGTTTATGCCCAATTACTAATAAATCATGAATTTTGTGTTCTCTTCCTCAATAGGACAGCCTAAAACTAAGTTACTCTTGCCAGAAGATAACACACTAGAGATCCCTTTATTACATATGAGACAGGCATGAGGGCACAAGACACCTGAGTTTCTTCTGGAGAAGTACCTGTTGGAATTCAACAACCAACCACTTTCTGTATGTCTTACCAGTAGGCAACTCAGACTTTCGTTGGTTATAGTATCCCTGAGTAAACAGACAAAAACAATGAAGGAAGGCAAAACACAATTTTAACTCTTCCCAAAAATAAAAGAACGTCACCAAGAAAAAAGTATATATAATATATAACATGCTATATCTTCTTATACTATGTAATGAACATATGTATAACATTAATATAAATATATATCATAATATGTAAATTTTCTATGTATAATGTATATTATACAAATCATATCATATATATATACATTTTTATAGTGTTTCTGTCTCTCACTAGGTATTCCACAAATATCAGAAAAATTCAGTAAAACACAGTTGAAAAGGGAATAAATTTTTTTTAAATTTTATAATAGAAACTTTAGAAAAATTATTTATAATGTTATAAAGGTAGTCAAGAGCAAATTGTCCTTAAAACACATCCAGCTTATTATTTTAAGACGGATTAACTGTGATTATTCTTGTTCTTGTGTATGTGCTAAATTGCACGTGCTAAGTTGCTTCAATATGTGTTGATTTCTTATACTGATCAAGAAGTAGAGACATCAAGCTTCAACACAGAGTAACTTCATGTAGATTATGTTCATGGCTTCTGGCTTCTCTCTGACCCCAGAGGAAGGGGAGAGGCTCATTTGTTTGAGGAATTTAGGTGAAGGAGTTCAGCCTCCTCCTCCTCCTTGTCTTGTCCTGTCCAATCTGTCTGCCTACAGGGAGCATGGGGCCCAGGCAGCCATCTGCCAGACTGTAGGGTGTGATTGTTCAACTTTGGGCTGATGTAATAGATGTCAAACTCCCTTCAGCCTTAGCTCACAACTTCCGATTCAGCCTTTTCTTATCATAAAGATCATATTTCAACCTTCATTTTTCTCATCTGTTTTCAAACTTGGTTGGGAAGGAGAAGCACTGATATGTGTCTCCTGAAAATGCCACTTTGACCATTAACACAAAGAAAAGAGAAACTAGGGAGCCTGATGAGATCCTGGGAGAAGGCAGCCTGAAGGATTTTAAACTGGGCTTTGAAGGATAAGCAGAACCCATTTAAATCAAGTACAGAAGAAAAGAGATTCCAGTCATACAAATGACATGGTGGAGGGGAAAGACCACTGAGAATAAAGGTGGTGTAGCTCAGTCAGTAAGGGAACTGACCTGGCTCTGGTGGATTATTCTGGAACATTTATAAAATTTAATCATAAAATAGGAAAGTCTTAAACGCTAGACCAAATAATTTAGACTTGATTTTACAGGTAACAGAGAAGTATTTCATACTCTGGAAAAGAGGAATGAAACAATGCAGTAGTTTTTTAAAGATTATTCCGGCTGCAATGTAAATGAGTTGGGTGGTGGAGGGCAGGGAGCAAGGGCAAATTGACTAAAGACCAAATATACCAACCAGAAAATGTGTAGAGTCCCAGACTTGAATAATCAGAGTGGAATGACATAAAGAAGTGAGCTTATTATGCAAAATTGCCCATTTTTCTTGGAAAAATTTCCTCTGTGCATGTACAACCTTTAGAAGAGCAGAGAAAATTAGGCATATGGACTTTGTCTTCGAAAAGTATTCATAATCATTTGGAAAAATAATTAGATTGCAATTGTGCTGATTTGCAGCTTTTACACAGTAAAAGTAATGCTGACTTGCTAAGCATTAATTTGGAGAAAATGGCATTCAAAAACTTAAATGAGGTTTTAGGATATCTTAGTTCTCACATTGTAGATAAGGAAACTAAGTGAATTTTTCAAGTAACATCATTTGTGTACAGCTGAAACAAGCCCAGGCATGTGAATTTCTACATCAATTCTCTGTCTGCTAAACCTTGCTGCCCTGAACTAACTAATGCCAACTACATTTGATGGGACAAACATGGTAAATAAAATAACAAATTGCTGGCAAATTACCAATAGGTTGTCACTAGTAATAAGTAACTATATATGATACAGGAAGTGTTCCGTTTCCTCAAAGAGGATGCCGATAGGATATTGTGATTGACAGTTCCCTAATAAGAGATTGATTTTATCTCCTGTAGAATAGTTCCTGTCACCTTTGCCTCTTCATATTTGTTCCCTGATTTATAAAGGTTACAATGTTGGTGTACAGAGAAATTTGATCAAGTCACTTTGGCAGTGGCTTGAGGCTCACCAAACGACGTGCAGGCTCTGTTGTAGCTAACGTGTGTTATGTGAATCGCCGCGATGGAAATGCCCCATATGTAGCTGGGACTGAAAGAGTGTAAACATATCTGTGTGATGTTCCTGGACCCCCACACAGCAGTATACTTGACTGCAAACATCATCCAGAAATCTGCAGCTCCTTTTAGTCACTCCACAAAGAGCTGCCGTGTCTTCGGTTTCAGTGAACAAACAGTTTGCTATGTGAACAGCTGAAGCAAGCTGTGTCAACAAGACGGGGTTTGAATTATGACATGCTGCTGTGTCTATGAAAGCAGAAGAAGGGAGTACATGATTACGGCCGAGAGCATGTGGTTAGGAAAGGAGGAATGGTAGCTCTCCAGCATCAGTTGTTGATGGAAAACATCTGCTTTCTTCCCCAGCCCCTTGAAAGATTCTCTTGGGAAACAGGCACCCGATGCTATCACTCCAAACCAGGTTGTTCCCTCAGCAGAGTTCTGAGGCAATATTTTGAATCTGTTGAGAAATCATTAAAAAAAATAGTACGAATAACATGTTGGATGAAATAAAAGGGGATGTGATAAGAAATGTGAACGCTTACTGCATTCTCAGCCTTAAAATATCATCTATGCTTTAGCTCCTAATTTTCACACTTCACAGCTGCTAATGGATCTCAGTGGAACTAAAGTAAGACTGTTGACAGAAAAAGATGTCTTTTTGTCATTTCTGTCAGGTTTCTTTCCTTATCCTTATAGAGAAGGTTCTTATTTGCCTCAAAGGCCCTTAATAGCAGCAAAGTTGCTTTTCTTTTACTTTTCTAACTTGAGATCATCTCTCCTTGTTTTTTTTTTTGGAGTGTCTTCTGTAGCCAACAAAATGATGTAGATGATAAAGGATGATGGATATAAACAGCTTTTCCTGTCTAGATTGCCACAAAAGTCATAGGAAACAAAAAACACAGTAGGGGAGCTGGTGATGTACCCTGATGCCACCAGCTAGAGGCAAATGTGTCAGGTGTTGGGAGACCTCATAGGCCCTCAAATCTGAGATATTTCCAAACCAAGAAAACAATTTTAAGATCCTTCACCCAGGCTAGGAAAAGAAAATTCAATAATAATTGTTTATTATTTATAAACAATAACACAAGTGATAAGCACTTAAGGAAAAGAGTTTATTCCATGTAAAAGCTCTGATGGCCTTGCATAATGACATCAAATTTTCTTAGAAAATGACAGACTCCTGGGGTTCCTCAGCTGAACACAGACTCTACAAAGTTCTAAATTCCTTTGCTTATCCATTGCACTTTCCTTTAACATTCTGGAGTTAAAATGTTGTTCAGATATACTGACATAATCTGATTAACTTTGAAGGTTTTCAACCTAATAACTTCATGATCAAACTATTTTGATTCTACATGGTTTTTCCTTCATATATATTTCTCAGGAATGGTTATAGCTGATGCAGTAAAATAAATACTACCTCATTGACCCAGTTTTTCTACTTACATGATATTTCTTTTATCTTGTAAAGTTCTCTCATTTTTTTTCTCCACCCTAAGGGTGAAAACATATTTTATTTGCACGAAGTACAATTGGAAGCTTTTATATGACTTCTTTTAACCGTTTTTCCATTTGCTATTTTTCACGACATTTTCTGTGAGATAAATATTGTAATGTTCCCTTTAAAAAGAGCTTATTTCTAAAACACCAGTAATTTATCAGGTCATCTAAACAATACTAGCAGGTTTTCAAGATGTTCTAGTTTTATTACTCTGTTGCTTCTCATTATGAGATAAAATTTTTCCAGTACTTTCTGATAGTTCTTTAATCTCAATCATTTGAGCTTCCTTTTTTTTTATATTGTTGTTACTGAATACAGAATTTCACAGGTTGAAATAGCACTTTTGGACACATCTAGAGCAGGCCAGAAAAGACATTCACTGCCAACAACAAGAACAACAACAAAAATATCAAAAGAGAGTTCTTTTCAGAGTACAGGTTCAAAGTTAGGCAGATTATTTATAAACAAATACTGGATGTCATATTAAACCAATTCAGTCTTTTCTTTTAAAATAATCATCTCACAAGTATTTGAATCTTCCAGGTATAATGGAAGGATTATGAGGCTTTGCAATACAACATAGCTGGTTTTGATTAGCTCTCTGACCTTGGAGATTTAACCTCTCTGAACCTCAGTTCTCATTTATTTAATGGATTTAATAACAACAACTGCAGAGTGTGGTGGTGAGAATTAAATAAATTTAGGGTAGCATCTGGCACCCAGCAAACTCTCTGAATATATAATATTCAGGCACTGTAAATGGGCAATTGAAATATAAATCTACTTCCCTTCTGGCAATAAATATTTTTATTTAATAAAACACCTGACAGCAGGAATTTCACAATGTAGTTTCAAAATAACAATAGCTGTGACAAAATACTCAGCAATGGTACAGAGTAAATGTTACTAGAGACAGAGAAGACAAGAAAGGTATAATCACTGGAGAATGATTCTCTGATGAATTGTGGCTTGAGTTTGGCCATGAATAGATGTAGAATTAAAAATGGTGCAAGCAAGAGGGAAGAGTCACCAAGGTGGGGTGAAACAAACCCCATTTACGATGTTCTGATAAGGATCACCATGCTGTGTCAGGCACTATGGATCTGTGTGAAGAAAGGAGAACTGTGTGTTGAAATAAAAATAAGATTGATATGTAAACTTGGTCAAATGTATGGAAGATTGTTTTGAAAGCTTTAACAAAGAGTTTAGAGTTGGTGTGGTATAATGATGAGAGCAAATTCACTGAGCAGAAAGTAACTTGATTATGGTTTAATCTTCATATTGTTGGCAAATAGCAAGTGAGGAAGCATTTATTGAAAGTAGATCGCTTTACTGGAGAAGAAAATGGCAATCCATTCCAGTATTCTTGCCTGGAAAATCCCATGGACAGAGGAGCCTGGCAGGCTATAGTCCATGGAGTTGCAAAGAGTTGGACATGACTGAGTGACTAACACACACACTGCTGGGGAAGATTTGGAAACAAAGGAGGAGAACCGTAGTGAAGAAATTCCTTGGACTTGTGCAATAGCAATTATAAACAGAAATGGTTGTGCTACCAGAAGTATAGTTGCTGGGTTCTGTGAGGCAGCAGAGGAAAAGTCTCTTTGTTTTATGGACTGAATTTCTAGAAATTTCACATAGTGCTCCAAATGAATTAGACCATATGTACCCCAGAAGTGAACAAAGTGGAACTGACATAGGATAATTGAAGATGGAGATACAGAAGAATTGGGCCACAGATACTAGTTATGAAGGACCTCACCGGCACGAATGTGGAACATATATATTGTTAATTGAAGTACTTGGTTGTCAGGGCCACACGCAATGTAGTCTGTTTGTATTGTCACATGAGTGTGTGTGTGTGTGTGTATGTGTGTGTGTAGAGACAGAGGGTGTCTAGAAAGAAAGAAACAGAGGTATTAACTGTCAGTAAACAGATGTAACTTATTTTAAATCATGAATTGATATCTCCTTGCACTTTAAATAAGTTTATTAAAAGAAGGATTTCAGGACTTCTGTGGTGGTCCAGTGGTTAAGAATCTGCCTACCAATGACAGGCACACAGATTTGATCCCTGATCAGAAAGATCCCACATGCCTCGGGGCAACTAAGCCCATGCACTTCAACTACTGAAGCCTGCCTGACTAGCGTTTGTGATCCACAAGAGAAGCCACGGCAGTGAGAAGCCCTTGCTCTGCAACTAAAGAGCAGCCCTCACTCACTGCAACCAGAGAGAGCCTGCATACAGCAACAAAGACCCAGGGCAGCAAAAAAATAAATAAATACACAGAAAACATTTTTAAAGAAAATTCTTATTAGTAAAAAAAGAAGCATTTTATTTATTTTGAGAGTGATGTTTTTGAACCAGGTGAGCCCATTTGCTATGGCTTGCCATTAACCCTTTCAAAAAAAAAAAAAAAAAGAGCAAGGTGAAACAGAATTTTGAAAGGAAAGTGGAGAAGGAAATAAATCAGTGAAGAAGATCTTCAATAAAATACAAGATAAAATGGAGTTCAAGTATAGAATACAAGTCAAAGGTAAAATTTTGAACTACAGAATAAGAACATCATATGACTTGATAGTACAAAGATAAGAAAAGAGGCAAAAAAAAAACCCATTAATTTTGGTGAAAAGTCAGAGGTGGCCTTCCTGAAAGCAGCTTCCACAAATGGTGGCACTTAAGTGGTTAAGGGGCTAAGAATTTACAGTTGAAGAAATAGAAATAATGAGTGCAAGCTTGTCTTCAACTTATTAGAGTTGATAGTGTTGCGGGGGGCGGGTACCATGGAAAAAACTTTTGAGTGGCAAAGGTGTATTTATTTTTTGAGAAAGGAGAGCTGAGTAACTTTATACAAAGTGGGAAAGGAGAGTAATGCAAATAATATAAAAAATGTAATCTGCAGAGGAGGGTGGCAGATCCTGCTAAAACTCTCTTTTGTGGTGAAAGTGAAAGTTGCTCAGTCATGTCCGACTCTTTGTGACCCCAAAGACTATACAGTCCATGGACGTCTCCAGGCAAGAATACTGGAGTGGGTAGCCTTTCCCTTCTCCAGGGGATCTTTCCAACCCAGGGATTGAACCCAGGTCTTCTGCATTGCGGGAGGCTTCTTTACCAGCTGAGCCACAAGGTAAGCCCAAGAATACTGAAGTGGGTAGCCTATCCCTTCTCCAGAGGATCTTCCCAACCCAGGAATTGAACTGGGGTCTCCTGCATTGCAGGCAGATTCTTTACCAACCGAGAGAAAGTGAGGATAAAAAGGGATCAAGCATTGAATTCTTAATGCTCGAAAGCAGGAGAGTCATTACTTTCCTCAGAAAAGAAAAAAGGTTAGGAATAAAAGATTTGAAGAAAGTTAAAAATATTAGAATAGCTACTGTAGAGGGTAGGAAAGGAATAGGGCACAAAATGAATATAAGGGCTATTGAGGTACAGCTAGATAGAGCTCTCTGTGATAACTACAGCAATTATTAAATGTAATCAGTCACTTTTATAGACTTTTTACATCGACTTTCAACAAGGTGGAAGAGAAAACAGAAGAAACCACAGTAAGAGTGATTAAGAGTTTAGAAATGCAGTACAGGCCAAGGGGATGAGTGATTCTGGGGTGCCCTAAAGGAGATATTGAGATGACAGATTACAGTATGCAGTCAAACTAGAGAAATGAGTGGATTCATTTCAGTTTAACATTTATGGGAGGTCTCCAGTTTCAAGGCCAGTGCTAGGTCCCAATAGTGAAGACAGAGGAAAAAAAAAAAAAAAAAAAACAGGAAAATGAACAGGTGGTGAAGGATCAGAGGTCACAATGGGAGCCAAGAGTCAAAAAGCTTCAAAACAGATGTAAAAGTGGAAAATGGAAAGAATTTAAAACTATAAGTCAAAGAAAAATCATTCAAGTTCTAACTACAGGCAAACTCTGAGATGGAGATTTGCCAGATGGCAACTCTCTAATTGTAAGTCATTGCAGCTGAGGTCAAAGAACTCTCTTGCCATATAGATTATCAAAGCAATCAATAAAAGCACTAAGTAGAAAGGTATAAAACAATCTAAGAAAGAAAACTTGTCACTAAAATAATCAAGATACATCTGTACAGCAGTAAACATTAGCCACAGGATTTTGGAATGAAGGAATATGGAGGCTACCATGGACTTCAAAAGAGGAAGTAACAGCAGTAACGAAAGAGTATTCCCAACCAGCAATGAAAAATAAGGGTTTTATTGTGTGTTTAGTTTTATAGAAGTTGCCAAAGGTAGTTGTATCATTTTAAACTACCAAGGGCAGTTGTATCATTTTGTAGTACTACAAATAATATATTAAAATTCTTGTTGCTCATCAGCTTTATCCTTAGTGTTTTCATTCCTTTGAATTTTAATTATTTCAGTGGCTGTGTAATATACTGTTGTGGTTTTAATTTGAACTTCCCCAATGATTTGATCTTGAGCAGTTTTCCATGTGTCTATGGACATTTATGTAGCTTTCTCTATGTAATGTCTGTCCAAATAGTCTGCCCAATTAAAATGAGCTGCTTGATATTTTATTATTGACTTGTAAGATTTCATTATGAATTCTGGATACTGTCAGAGAGGAAGAAAACATTCCTATACTCTTCTAGGTCCTTCTGGCTGGTCTAAAGAATTTAATTGACATGAGACAGATCAACAGGAGAAACTCAAATTTATGCATACAGGAACCTCATGTATGTGAATTGTCCCAAAAGAGAAAGGTGAAATGAGTTATATATACTATCATGAAGTTAAGAATGAGATAGAGGCCTCATTCACAGGATGATAAAAAGAAAAGTCAGTGTTTGATAATTAGATGTTTGCTCTGCCACACAGATGGGGCAATTTAGATACAATTTATCTCCAGTTATAACTCACTGTCTTGGGAAAAATCCCCAATTTAAATTCTTCTAGTTAGGAGAAGGCAATGGCACCCCACTCCAGTACTCTTGCCTGGAAAATCCTATGGGCAGAGGAGCCTGGTAGGTTGCAGTCCATGGGGTCGCGAAGAGTCGGACACCACTGAGCGACTTCACTTTCACTTTTCACTTTCATGCATTGGAGAAGGAAATGGCAACCCACTCCAGTGTTCTTGCCCGGAGAATCCCAGGGACGGGGGGCCTGGTGGGCTGCCGTCTATGGGGTCGCACAGAGTCGGACATGACTGAAGCGACTTAGCAGCAGCAGCAGCAGCAGCAGTAGTTTCTCTTGAATCCACAGGTTCTTGATTATCTTTGACTAACATGCAAAAGTGACATTTTGGGAGGAATCGTTCTAGGCCCTTACAATATTGATCCTTTGATAGATAATACACTTGTGAATAGTTGTTCCCAGTTTGTAGTTTATCCTTTTTCTTAAGAGAATCTTTTAATGGCCCGAAGTTTTTACATTTTGATAAAGTTTATCATTTGTCTTTTATAATTATTAATTTCTGTGCCTTCTATAATACACTTTGCTGTACACTTAGTCACAAAAATTTTCTCCTATAGAATTTGGATTCAGCATTATAGTCTTCACTTTTACAAGCAAGTCTATGATTCATCCTAAATTAATTCCCATGTATGGTATGACTTTGAGTTTGAATTGTTTTGTTCTTATGTTTTCTTTATGGATATTCGTTCCCCCATTAGAATGTTTAACGCTGTCAAACACTGATGGAATTAAATAAAAATTAATTTAAAATAGGTCTACTTCTGAGTTATTTAGTCAATGAAACAAGTTGATCTCATTTAGCTTTAGATCAGTCTCAGATGGTGCTAGTGGTAAAGAACCCACCTACCAATGCAGGAGACATTAAGAGACTTGGGTTCAACCCCCAGATTAGGAAGATTCCCTGGAGGAGGGCCTGGCAACCCACCCTAGTATTCTTGCCCGGAGAATCCCATGGACAGAGGAGCTCCATGGGCTATAGTCCATGGGTTGCAAAGAGTCAAATATGACTGTAGTGACAGCATGCACACTTTATTTGCTATGTTTATAGCAAATCTTAAAGTCAGCTAGTATAAGTCATCCAACTTAGCTCTTCTTTTAAAAGAATGTTTAGGATATTCTAGGTCTTTTCATTTCTACCTAAATTTTGGAATCAACTTGCAAATTTCTCCCCAAAAAGTCTAGAGTAATCAGAATTGGAATTGCATTGAACCTATAGTTTAATTTGGGGATCAAATTAAAGTAACAATATTAAGTCTTTTGGTCCATGAATATTGTACATCCCTTATTTAGAGGTCCTTTAATTTTTGTAAGCAATATTTTGGAGTATTCAGTGTAAAAAGGTTGTACTTTTATTATTTTATTCTTAACATTTTGTTTCTTGATCTATTCTTTTTTTTTTTAATTCTAAATGCAATTTTTAACTGTCAGTGTTATTTTCCGATTGTTTATTGTTCTTTATATAAAAAATTATTATTGTATATACTGATCCCATATCCAGTTAATTTGCTAAATTCATTTAGTAATTGTAGTATTTCCTTTATAGATACCTTAACATATCTTATATTTAAAAATGAAAATTGTCATATGTGAATAACGAATGTTTTACTACCTCCTTTAAGGTTTATTTATCTCATAGTGTATTTTCTTACTTATTGCATTGGGTTCTCAAGGCAAGAATACTGAAGTGGTTTGCCATTCCCTTCTCCAGCAGACCACATTCTGTCAGACCTCTTCACCATGACCCGTCTGTCTTATGCGGCATCACACGGCATGGCTCAGTTTCATTAAGTTAGACAAGGCTGTGGTCCATGTGATCAGATTGGCTAGTTTTCTGTGATTGTGGTTTCAGTCTGTCTGCCATCTGATGCCCTCTCTTAGTGCCTACCGTCTTACGTGGGTTTCTCTTACCTTGGAAATCCCGGGTCAGTACGTGCCCAATATGCTTCTGGAGATCAGTGGAGAAATAACTCAAGAAAGAATGAAGGGATGAAGCCAAAGCAAAAACAACACCCAGTTGTGGGTTTGACTGGTGATAGAAGCAAGGTCCGATGCTGTAAAAAACAATATTGCATAAGAAACTGGAATGTTAGGTCCATGAATCAGGCAAATTAGAAGTGCCATCTCCAAACAGGAGACGGCAAGAGTGAACGTTGACATTATAGGAATCAATGAACTAAAATGGACTGGAATGGGTGAATTTAACTCAGATGACCATTATATCTACTACTGTGGGTAGGAATTCCTTAGAAGAAATGGAGTAGCCATTACAGTCAACAAAAGAGTCAGTACATACAGTACATGGATGCAATCTCCAAAACAACAGAATGATCTTTGTTTCAAAGGCAAGCCATTTAATACCATGGTAACCCAAGTTCATGCCCCAACCAGTAATGCTGAAGAAGCTGAAGTTGAATGGTTCTATGAAGACCTACAAGACCTTTTAGAACTAACACCCAAAAAAGATGTCCTTTTCATTATAGGGGATTGGAATGCAAAAGTAGGAAGTCAAGAAACACCTGAAGTAGCAGGCAAATTTGGCCTTGGAGTACAGAATGAAGCAGGGCAAAGGCTAATAGAGTTTTGCAAAGAGACTGCACTGGTCATAGCAAACACCTTCTTCCAACAAGACAAGAGAAGACTCTATACATGGACATCACCAGATGGTCAACACCGAAATCATATTGATTATATTCTTTGCAGCCAAATATGGAGAAGCTCTATACAGTCAGCAAAATCAAGACCGGGAGCTGACTGTGGCTTGGATCATGAACTCCTTTTTGCCAAATTCAGACTTAAATTGAAGAAAGTAGGAAAAACTAGTAGACCATTCAGTGAGTGAGTGAGTGAGTGAAGTCGCTCAGTCGTGTTCGACTCTTTGAGACCCTGTGGACTGTAGCCCACCAGGCTCCTCCGTCCATGGGATTCTCCAGGCAAGAATACTGGAGTGGGTTGCCATTTCCTTCTCCAAGGGATCTTCCTGACCCAGGGATTGAACCCAGGTCTCCCACATTGCAGGCAGACGTTTTAACCTCTGAGCCACCAGGGAAGCCCCAGACCATTCAGGTATGACCTAAATCAAATCCCTTATGATTATACAGTGGAAGTGAGAAATAGATTTAAGGGACTAGATCTGATAGACAGAGTGCCTGATGAACTATGGGTGGAGGTTCACGACATTACACAGGAGACAGGGATCAAGACAATCCCCAAGAAACAGAACTGCAAAAAAGAAAATGGCTGTCCAAGGAGGCCTTACAAAGAGCTGTGAAAAGAAGAGAAATGAAAAGCAAAGGAGAAAAGGAACAATATACCCATTTGAATGCAGAGTTACAAAGAATAGCCAGGAGAGATAAGAAAGCCTTCCTAAGGAATCAATGCAGAGAAATAGAGGAAAACAACAGAATGGGAAAGACTAGAGATCACTTCAAGAAAATTAGAGATACCAAGGGAACATTTCATGCAAAGATGGGCTTGATAAAGGACAGAAATGGTATGGACCTGACAGAAGCAGAAGATATTAAGAAGAGGTGTCAAGAATACACAGAAGAACTGTACAAAAAAGATGATAATAACCAAGATAATCACGACGGTGTGATGACTCACTTAGAGCCAGACATCCTGGAATGTGAAGTCAAGTGGACCTTAGAAAGCATCACTATGAACAAAGCTAGTGGAGGTAAGTTATTTTCCAGTTGAGTTATTTCAAATCCTAAAAGATGATGGTGTGAAAGTGCTGCACTCAGTATGCCAGCAAATTTGGAAAACTCAGCAGTGGCCACAGGACTGGAAAAGGTCAGTTTTCATTCCAATCCCAAAGAAAGGCAATGCCAAAGAATGCTCAAACTACTGCACAATCGCACTCATCTCAGAAGCTAACAATGTAATGCTCAAAATTCTCCAAGCCAGGCTTCAGCAATACATAAACTGTGAACTTCCAGATGTTTAAGCTGGATTTAGAAAAGGCAGAGGAACAAGAGATCAAATTGCCAACATCTGCTGGATCATCAATAAAGCAAGAGAGTTCCAGAAAAACATCTACTTCTGCTTTATTGACTATGCCAAAGCCTTTGAGTGTGTGGATCACAATAAACTGTGAAAAATTCTGAAAGAGATGGGAATACCAGACCACCTGACCTGCCTCTTGAGAAACCTGTATGCAGGTCAGGAAGCAACAGTTAGAACTGGACATGGAACAACAGACTGGTTCCAAATAGGAAAAGGAGTATGTCAAGGCTGTAAATTGTCACCCTGTTTATTTAACTTATATGAAGAGTACATCACGTGGGCTGGAAGAAGCTAAATTGCCTGGAATCAAGATTGCCAGCAGAAATGTCAAAAACCTCAGAGATGCAGATGACACCACCCTTATGGCAGAAAATGAAGAAGAACTAAAGAGCCTCTTGATGAAAGTGAAAGTGAAAAGAGGAGAGTGAAAAAGTTGGCTTTAAGCTCAACATTCATAAAATTAAGATCATGGCATCTGGTCCCATCACTTCATGGCAAATAGATGGAGAAACAGTGGAAACAGTGGCAGACTTTATTTTTGGGGTCTCCAAAATCACTGCAGATGGTGATGCAGTCATGAAAGTAAAAGATGCATAGTCCTTGGAAGAAAAATTATGACCAAACTAGATATCACAGATGTCTCTTTCCAACCAAAGAGACATCACTTTGCCAACAAAGGTCCATCTAGTCAAGGCTATGGTTTTTCCAGTAGTCATGTGTGGATGTGAGACTGTAAAGAAAACTGAGTGCCGAAGAATTGATGCTTTTGAACTGTAGTGTTGGAGAAGACTCGTGAGAGTCCTTTGACTGCAAGAAGATCCAACCAGTCCATCCTAAAGGAGATCTGTCCTGGGTGTTGACTGGAAAGACTGATGTTGAAGCTGAAACTCCAATACTTTGGCCACCTGATGCGAAGAGCTGACTCATTTGAAAAGGCCCTGATGCTTGGAAAGATTGAGGGCAGAAGGAAAAGGGGACAACAGAGGATGAGATGGTTGCACAGCATCATGGACTCAACTGACATGAGTTTGGATAAACTCCGGAGTTGGTGATGGACAGGGAGGCCTGGTGTGCTGGGATTTATGCGGTCGCAAAGAGTCGGACATGATTGAGAGACTAAACTGAGCTGAATTGATTGCATTGGGAAAGATTTCCAATAACATATTGAATATAAGTTGTGCGGGCAGAAACATTCGTCTCATTTCTGATCTTATGGGAAAAGTGGTTCATCTTTGATCTTTATGTGTCATGTTAGCTGAAGGAATTTGTATATTCTTTTCATCAAATTGAAGATGTTCTTTCTATTCATTTTTGCTGAGAGCTTTTATAATGAGTGGACATTGAATAGTTTAAAGGTTTTCTTAACTTATTGAAATTATTATATGAGTTTTATCCTGATAATGGGGTGAGCTGCATTAATTTTTTTTTTAATTTACTAGTGCCTTACTTTGTGAGTTTGTGGTAGCAATGGCAACTGTAGCTTCTCTAGTTCTCCAACGATCTCCAATTCAGCTTTTCTGAATCTTGAGCCAAGTGCATATGCAACCATGGGTGACTGATAACTGTTTCTTTCACAGGTTACCCATGGCATGAATGTTGGAGGTGGTAAGAGGGTTCTAGCTCTACTTTGAATTTTTTTAAGTGTTTAACTTAGCATTCCTATTATCATTACCCTCTTGGTCAGTATAAAATTGCAGAATTTTATTAGCTGATATTTTGTAGAGAACATATGCATCTTTTTTTCATTAAATATAGCTGTCTGTAGTTTTCTTTTTTTTTCTTGTAATGACTTTGTTTAATTTTGTTATCAGGGAAATTAATGTTTTATTAAACAAATGGAAAGTATTTTCTACTTAATTTTCTGAAACAGTTTGTGTAGGATTTGTCTTATGTATCCCTCAAATATTTGCTAGAATTCACCTGTGAGCCTACCTAGGGCTGCAGCTTTCTTTGTGAATAAGTTTTGATAATAAATTTAGTTTATTTAATATATGTAGAAATATTAAAATTTTCTACTAATTTTATATAAAAGTTTGATATGTTGATTCTTCATGGAATTTGTTCATTCTAAAATTTTCCTCTGCAATTTTGTGTTATTTTCATTGTTTAGAATTCCATTTTTATTTAACTATTTGATTTTGGCTAACCCAGGTGGCTCAATGGTAAAGAATCTGCCTGCCAATGCAGGAGACACAGGTTCAATTCCTGGGTTGCGAAGAACCCCTGAAGAAGGAAATGATAACTCCTCCAGTATTCTTGACTGTGAAATCCATGGACACAGGAGACTGGCAAGCTATAGTCCATGGGGTCACAAAAAAGTCAGATATGACTTAGCCACTAAACAACAACAAACTTTTTTTGCAATATATTCAGTGCCTAGGGATTTCAATATATATCTTTAACATTTCACTGTTTAGTCAGTATTAAAATTGTACCATTTCATATAAAATTTAAGAAACTTAAGAAACTCATAGCCATACAGGCTCACTTACCTCATCTCCTCCATTCAGAGTTTACAGGTGTTATTATGTTTCAAAATATAAGTAAGTGAGAGTATGCATGTATTCTGTATGGAATACATTTTATTTTTAACTAAAGTTTGAACTATGAATGCAAAGACTCTTCACCACCACCCCTGCCTGCCAATGATTAAGTGATTTAAAAGTGTTTACTAATTGACTCAACAATGTGATTTCAAAAATTTCAGGGAGACTTCTCTAAGGATGCAAATATGCAAAACAGGAATAATATTACCCACCTCAAAGAATTGTCATTAAATAAAAGAGAATGTTTTGTCAAACTAATGGGGTGAGTCTTGCCCTTGCATTTCTTAATATAAACTATACATTATAATCACCATGTTTTTAGCATTTTTGAAGAACAATGTTAATTTATACTGAACTTAGCATGAAGATTTATATTAATAATTGTAGTGGTATTTATTTTAAAATTTAAAAACCCTGTCATTTAGCAATATTTGATGAAGGCATCATTTACATCTCAGTATGAGTGAATTCATCAAAGTAAAGTGAAAGTCACTCAGTCATGTTTGATTCTTTGCAAACTCATGGACTATACAGTCCATGGAATTCTGTAGGCCAGAATACTGGAGTGGGTTGCCATTCCCTTCTCCAGGGGATCTTCCCAACCCAGGATTGAATCCAGGTCTCCCACATTGCAGGTGGATTCTTTACCATCTGAGCCACAAGGAAAGTCAGACAGAGGACGTATCAGATATCAAACTGATAAAAACAGATACTTATACTTGATTTTAACCAAAAGGCTGAGAAGCAATTCATCAAGCCAAATCCCTTTCTAAAAGCAAGTTCTTATATGTTGCATCAGGCAAGAAGAATTAGGTAAGTTCTTGGTCCAAAAGACAAAGTTAAAAACCAGGGAATGGGGGAGGGGAATCCATTTTATTTTTCTTTCACTAATGTTTATACTCTTTCATCTTGTCATATGAGTCCTTGAGACTGTTTTTCATGTGACAACTTCTATGCCCTAAATAGACACACACACACAAATCCACATTCACTCAAATAAAATGCACACCACAGGAAGTAACTATTACAAGTTAGAAAGTTTGATTAGAATGATGAATTGGAAGGAAGGTCATCAAACTTCAAGATAGATTGCAAAGCAAGGACAAAGCGAAAAGAATGTGCTTTACATAAAACTTTATCTTATTCAAGTAATCTGCCATAAAGAGCCACAGTAGACAGAGCCATTAATTTCTTAGTTTAATAGTTTGAGGTGAATTGCTTTAATGAGTGTTCTGTTCAGAATTGAAGGTACTGTAAGCCTTTGTAGGCAGCATAATTAAAGTAGAGTGATTATCTCAATGCCAATAACTGAATTTTGGTCATAACAATGAACAAACGATTTTGCAGATTTTTATCATCACATGAAAACACTATTTAAACAATAAACTTTTTTAGACTAATGAGTTTATTAATGGTAAATGAAACAAATGATCTGAAACAGGGTGAGGAGATATAAAAGAGCTAGTATTAAATGATCTAGCAAAGAAATAAATTAATTTCAGATCCAGGTAAGTTTGAGATGTAGTAACTTTTCACTATGTTAGAAATTATAGATTAGAATAAGTGTAACTGTTCAGTTAATGAAATAACTGATGGACAAAAGTAAGAGTTATTTAAAATTATTCTTGACATTAAAGTCAAATATATATTTATATAGATGTCATAAACATATAGAATCTTCTCAAAAATTGGAATCCTTTGTATTTTTTAACAACACACATGAATGCATGTATAACATTATAATACACATGATTTGTAAGCTCAGTGGGGATTATGATCATTTTATTTTAGAAAACCTCCTTTTGGTGCACAAATCTAAAGTGTCTCTTGATGAAACTATCAGGGGAGTGTATAATGTCCTCAGTTCTGTCTTGCTGCAGCAAAAATTTGAAACAGTGGACGAGTGTTACAGCTTGGTTACAGCTCAGCTTTATTTGGCAAGCAAAGGATAGTATACCCTGGATGCCTGAGGGCAGACAGACCCCAGAGGAAAGGCCTCAATCTGTCTTGGCTTCCTCCTTTTATTCATTTGTCTCCTCCCTGCTGAGCCTTCCCTATGCATATTGGGCTAGCCAAGAAAGGGGTATGTTTTTTTCACCTGAAGTTTTCACTCCAGTCTGTGGATTTTCTTTTGTTTCCTTTTCACAGGCTTTTCCCGTTTAGCCACCAGCATTTTGGACCCCTTTTTGCTATTCTAACTACCTAAAAAAAGTGAAAGAGAAGAGTGAAAAAAAAGAGAAAAAACTGGTTTAAAATTCAGCATTCATAAAGTAAGATCATGGCATCCAGTCCCATCACGTCATGGAAAATAGATGGGAGAACAATCTTGGCCTCCAAAATCACTGCAGATGGTGACTGCAGCCATGAAATTAAAAGACGCTTGCTCCTTGGAAGAAAAGCTATGACAAACCTGGACAGCATATTAAAAAGCAGAGACATTACTTTGCCGACAAAGGTCTGTCTAGTCGAAGCTATGGTTTTTCCAGTAGTCATGTATGGATGTGAGAGTTGGATCATAAAGAAAGTTGAGCACTGAAGAATTGATGCTTTTGAACTGTGGTGTTAGAGAAGACTCTTAAGAGTCCGTTGGACTGCAAGGAGATCAAGCCAGTCAATCCTCAAGGAAATCAGTCCTGAATATTCACTGGAAGGAATGATGCTGAAGCTGAAATTCCAATACTTTGGTTACCTGAAGCAAAGAACTGACTCATTGGAAAAGACCCTGATACTGGGAAAGATTGCAGGCAGGAGGAGAAGGGGATGACAGAGGATGAGATGGTTGGATGACATCACTGACTCAACAGACATGAGTTTGAGCAAGCTCTGGGAGTTGGTGATGGACAGGGAAGCTTGGCGTGCTGCACACCATGGGGTCGGAAAAAGTTGGACATGACTGAGTGACTGAACTGAACTGGTGCACAAATAAATTTTGAAGTGTTCCTAAACCTGAAAAGCAGAATAAATGTCTCTTACTAATTGTAGGAAAACACATATGCTAAGAGAAGACTATGAAAATATTAGTCAGCAGTGTTTAGGATCCCAGTAAGTAGATAAAAAAATATGATTCAGCACTTTATTTGCAGCTACATCTTGTCAGTTAGCTTCGTATATTTATGCTGAAACTGTTCTCATGTTTACATAGAATATTTTTCAAAAAACTGGCAACTAAGAAATCAGTTTCAAAAAGTAATAAATGTTAACTTAAAAAAAAAAAAAAAGCCTTCTAGATTTCCCTGGTGGCACAGTAGATAAGAATCTGTCTCCCAATGCAGGGAACAGGAGCTCAGTTCCTGGTCCAGAAAGATTCCACATGCTGTGGAGGACCTATATCCATGCATCACAACTACCGAGTCTGTGTGTCATCAACGACTGAAGCCTGCAAGCCCTAGAGCCACATACTGCAACTATTGAGACCATGTGCTAAACTATTAAGACCTACTTGTCTATACCCTGTACTCTGCAACAGCTGAGGCCACCACAGTGAAAAGCCCAAGTACCACAACAAGAGCAGCCCCCATCACCACAACCAGAGAAAGCTCATGCTGTAGTGAAGATCCAGTACAACCAAAAATATAAATAGATAAATAAAGTTTAAAAATAAAAAAATCCTTCTGTTAGCAATTGATTAAAAATGGCTAGCCTATAATAATAAGTAGTAAATACCAAAAGGACATGAATTGAACTATTCCTGATAAGAAAAACACTAGCATATACTTTGCCCCATGGATATTTTAATGGTTCAGGACAGACATTTTGGTAGCAATTCACTCAACCATAAATATTTTCAGTTGATATAGTCATATAACAATAATAATATCCTGATTTTGAACTTTGATAATAACACAAAATGCTCAATAGTCAGTACTCACAGGAAAAGGTGATTAAATCAAAATCAAGGAATAAAATTATTCTTTTAAAATTTTTATTGGAGTATAGTTGCTTTAAAATGTTGTATCAACCTCTACTATACAGCAAAGTGAATCAACAATACAAATACTTTTATCCCCTCTTATATTTCCTTCCCATAGAGGTCACCACAGAGCATTGAGTAGAGTTCCTTGTGAATATATAGTCACTTATCATTAGTTATTTATTTTATATATAGGAATATATGTGTGTGTGTGTGTGCACGCACGTGTGTGTGTGCATGCGTGTGCGCATGTGTGTGTCAATCTCAGTCTCTCAACCCATCCCACTCCTCTGTTCTCCCTTGGTAGCCACTTGTTTGAACAAAATTATTTTTAACATTAAGTATAACTTAAATGTCCCAAGAAAGAAGCCCTCACTAACCCAGAGAAGAAAATAATTACAAGTAAATTTTGTTGTTATGAACTTTGTTAATTAAGACTAATAAAAATGTGATATTATTCCTAAAAGTCTCCATTTTTGCTGCTTCTCCTTAAATATTGCCATTACAGGATACTAAACACTTTTCTAAGGAGTCCTAACCCAGAATGTTAGGTCCAAAATCAAGGCAAATTGGAAATGGTCAAACAGGAGATGGCAAGAGTGAACATCGACATTTTAGGAATCAGCGAACTAAAATGAACTGGAATGGGTGAATTTAATTCAGATGACCATTATATCTACTACTGCGGGAAAGAACCCCTTAGAAGAAATGGAGTAGCCCTCATAGTCAACAAAAGAGTCCCAAATACAGTATGTGAATGCAATCTCAAAAACGACAGAATGATCTCTGTTTATTTCCATGGAAAACCATTGAGTACCACAGTTAATTCAAGTCTATGCCCTGACTTCAGTAATGCTGAAGAAGCTGAAGTTAAATGGTTCTATGAGGACCTAGAAGACCTTCTAGGGCTAACACATAAAAAAGATGTCCTTTTCATTATAGGGGACTGGAATGCAAAAGTAGGAAGTCAAGAAACACCTGGAGTAGCAGGCAAACTTGGCCTTGGAGTACAGAATAAAGCAGGGCAAAGGCTAATAGAGTTTTGCCAAGAGAATGCACTGGTCACAGCAAACACTCTCTTCCAACAACACAAGAGAAGACTCTACACATGGACATCACCAGATGGTCAACACCAAAATCAGATTGATTATATTATTTGCAGCCAAAGATGGAGAAACTCTATACAGTCAACAAAAACAAGACTGGGAGCTGACTGTGGCTCAGATCACAAACTCTTAATTGGCAAATTCAGACTTAAATTGAAGAAAGTAGGGAAAACCACTAGACCATTCAGGTATGACCTAAATCAAATCCCTTATAATTATACAGTGGAAGTGACAAATAGATTCAATGGATTATATCTGATAGACAGAGTGCCTGAAAAAATATGGACAGAGCTTCATGACATTGTACAGGAGGCAGGGATCAAGACCATCCCCAAGAAAAATAGATGCAAACAAGCAAATGGCTGTCTGAGGAGGCCTTACAAATAGCTATGAAACAAAGAGAAGTGAAAGGCAAAGGAGAAAAGGAAAGATGTACCCATTTGAATGCAGTGTTCCAAAGAATAACAAGGAAGATTAAAAAAGCCTTTCTCAGTAATCAGCGCAAAGAAATAGAGGAAAACAATAGAACGGGAAAGACTAGAGATCTCTTCAAGAAAATTAGAGATACCAAGGGAATTTTCATGCATAAATGGGCACAATAAGAGACAGAAATGGTATGGACCTAACAGAAGCAGAAGATATTAAGAAGTGTCAATACACAGAAGAACTATGCAAAAAATATCTTCATGACTCAGATAATCACAATGGTGTGATCTTTCACCTAGAGCCAGACATCCTGGAATGTGAAGTCAAGTGAGCCTTAGGAAGCATCACTATGAACAAAGTTGGTGGAGGTGATGGAATTCCATTTGAGCTATTTCAAATCCTAAAAGGTGATGATGAGAACATGCTGAACTCAATATACCAGCAAATTTGGAAAACTCAGCAGTGGCCATAGGACTGGAAAAGTTCAGTTTTCATTCAATGCCAAAGAAAGACAATGCCAAAGAATGCTCAAACTACCGCACAATTGCACTCATCTCACAAGCTAACAAAGTAATGCTCAATATTCTCCAAGCCAGGCTTCAACAGTATGTGAACTGTGAACTTCCAGATGTTCAAGCTGGTTTTTCAAAAGGCAGAAGAACCAGAGATCAAATTGCCAAAATCCGCTGCATCATCAATAAAGCAAGAGAGTTCCAGAAAAACATCTACTTCTGCTTTATTGACTATGCCACAGCCTTTGACTGTGTGGATCACAACGAACTGTGGAAAATTCTTAAAGAGATGGGAATACCAGATCACCTGACCTGCCTCCTAAGATCTGTATGCAAGTCAAGAATCAACCATTAGAACTGGATATGGAACAACAGATTGGTTCCAAATCGGGAAAGGAGTACATCACGGCTGTAAATTGTCACCCTGCTTATTTAACTTATATGCAGAGTACGCTGGTCTGGATGAAGCACAAGCTGGAATCAAGTTTGCTGGGAGAAATATCAATAACCTCAAATATGCAGATATACCACACTTATGGCAGAAATAGAATTGAAGAGCCTCCTGATGAAAGTGAAAGAGGAGAGTGAAAATCTTGGCTTAAATCTCAACATTCAGAAAACTAAGATCATGGCATCTGGTCCTATCACTTCATGCCAAATAAATGGAGAAACCATGAAGGACTTTATTTTTTGGGGAGCTCCAAAATCACTGCAGATGGTGACTGCAACCATGAAATTAAAAGATGCTTGCTCCTTGGAAGAAAAGTTATGACCAACCTAGACAGCATTTTAAAAAGCAGAGATATTACTTTGCCAAAAAATGTCCGTCTAGTCAAAGCTATGGTTTTTCCAGTAGTCACGTATGGATGTGAGAGTTGGACTATAAAGAAAGCTGAGTGGTGAAGAATTGATGTTTTTGGACTGTGGTGTTGCAGAAGAAATTCAGAGTTCCTTAGACTGCAAGGAGATCCAACCAGTCCATCCTGAAGGAGATCAGTCCTGGGTGTTCATTGGTAAGACTGATGGTGAAGCTGAAACTCCAATACTTTGGCCACCTGATGCAAAGAACTGACTCATTTGAAAAGACCCTGATGCTGGGAAAGATTGAAGGCAGGAGGAGAATGGAATGACAGAGGATCAGATGGTTGGATGGCATTACCGACTCAATGGACATGAGTTTGAGTAAACTCAGGGAGTTGGTGATAGACAGGGAGGCCTGTGCAATCCATTGGATCAGAAAGAATCGGACATGACTGAGCAACTGAACTGAACTGAATTGACTAAGGAGTCCAAACTGTTGATATGAGCACACATATTGAAGGCAGTAAGATGAGGGGAAGACTCCTTTCTTCAAATATCAAGACAAGGAAAATCTGCTTTAATACCCTAGAGAAGTCAGAGGATGTTACTAGAGAGCACAAGGTGCTGAATGGCCAGGAAGGATAATCTGGAAATACGTGTTCACTTTAGAAGTGTATTTATTTTAAGCTCTGAAGACCCCAGTTCCTTTACATAAGCTTTTGAAAAACAATTATCCAGCATACACTAATAATTACCATATGAAAATCTTTTTTTCCCAATGGTATCTAGATATTCTACTGATAATTTAAGTGTATGTTGATAGGATTATCAAAATTTAGGCTCATGACTTTAAAAATTATGTATGAATTTACATCTCTAATAGTTATGCCAGAGAAAACAGCATATTTCATGTGTTTATCATCAGTTTGTTTTTCTCTTTTAGGCTATGTAAATGAGATGTAGGATAATTCCATCAACATGAGAATATTGATGTGAGATGATTCAGGATCAAGTTAGCTGGGTTATTTTTTTGTTTGCTTGCTTTTTTTTCTCATTAGAATGGCTTGAGACTGATCATCTCAATAAAGGACTCTAATTTTGCTTGTATAGACATAGACTTCTGTCATTATATCTTAGAAAGTTTCTTTTAATACTTTCTTAAAAGTTGTACCAGAAAGTATTTTTAATAATTTGTATGAAAGTACTGCATGGGAACATTATAATGTAGAATCAGATGACAGGTACTCAGTAATAATTTATAAAATTAGAGATTTTGTTCTGCCTGAGTTCATCCTCGTTTGCTCTTTACGTCTAGCTCAGGGCACAAATACAGGAATGAACAACAGCAACAAAAACCCAGGAGTCTTCATATTCTCATTTCCCCCAATATCTGATCATAGTATAGGTTAACAGATAGGTGAGAACACAAAGGTACTTATGGAGGTTAATTGGTGATTAAGTAAAACTATTAGAGTGTTTCTTAGTGAATTTCTGTCATTTTCAAAGTATTTTAGGCTGGATGGAAACTTGCCAAGCCTTCAAGCTTATGAAAAAACGATTCATGGTTATTAAGAGCAAATGCCCTAGAGAGATTAATCTGTGCTATCCCAACAAGCTGACCTTTTCCCAAAGACATAGCAATTTAATTATCTACTTTGAAAAGCACAATTATAGTAAAATTCAAAACCTGATTTATAGACAGATTTTACATTCTCATCTATAATGCATGTAAATAAGAGCTTTGGAGTTCCCTTTTTCTAGGTCTGTCATGTGTGTGTTTTGTAGCTAATAAGTGCTAAATAGTTCTAGCTTTAAAAACCACGGACAAGTTCTTTGATTAAATGTCTGCTATTAGTAAAAATAATATTTCAAATTATGGATGTTTTACAGTCTGTGTTCTAAATTTCTCATAACATTTGCATTGTTTTAAATAAACAGGTGTTTCTATAATCTGTGGACCTAGGAAACATGACCTTGGTAGAATTTCCATTTAAGCCCAGCCTGATGAAAATGATATCATCTTTTATTTTCTACTTAATTACTCTATATTTTATCTGACAGAGCATAATGCAGAAATTCATCATAAGATGAACTTAAAATATGGGCATGAAGTAACAGAAATTATGCTTTTAGTCAGCTAATCAGTTTCAACTGTTTACCTAAGATCCATCTACCTACCATCATCATCATCATCAGTGTTACTCCCACAGTCGTGTCCAACTCTTTGTGACCCCATGCACTGTAACCTACCAGGTCCTCTGTCCATAGAATTTCCCAGGCAAGAATCCCAGCCAATCAGAGAAGGCAGATATTTGAAAGCCCAAACATCACCCCCACAACATACACACACCCCAGAGGACAAGCCTGAGATACCAGTGCTTTTCTGTTTCTCTGAAGGTGTCTTGCTTACACCACAAAACTGACTACTACTTGTTAGCCATGTGCAGCATCAATGCCAACAGGATTCTTGGGGAATCCTCTTTTGCTCCTATAAGCTGCTGCTGCTGCTGCTAAGTCGCTTCAGTTGTTTCAGACTCTGTGTGACCCCATAGACGACAGCCCACCAGGCTCCCCCATCCCTGGGATTCTCCAGGCAAGAACACTGGAGTGGGTTGCCATTTCTTTCTCCAATGCATGAAAGTGAAAGTGAAGTCGCTCAGTCGTGTCCGACTCTTAACAACCTCATGGACTGCAGCCCACCAGGCTCCTCCATTCATGGGATTTTCCAGGCAAGAGTACTGGAGTGGGCCACCATGGCCTTCTCTGTTGCTCCTATAAGGGAGTAGCCTTATTGTCCAATGAGGAATGAGTGATTATTTTGTATAAATGTAGCTATTTATGTTAAAATGTAAATGTAAATTTTAAGACTCTTTGCTTTAATGAAAGCTACTGGAGAAATACAAAGGTGGTAACACAGGTTTTAAAAGGTTAGAGATTGTCAGTGTTAAAGAGGAAACAAGCCAAGAAACTGACTCACTAAGTCCAGATGGCACAGGTGCTCTCAAGACCCAAAGAGATATTGCAGGGAGAAAGAAAGAACACAGAGAAATCAATTAAAAAGACATAGCTGTTTGCGTATTATAGAGTCCATGGCACACAGTAAGCCTGAAACTACATTGTATAACTAAAAACTTAATAGAGTATACCCAACCAACTTATTAGAGTATACCCAACAGTTCCTTTACCACACATTAACACTGAAGACCATCAGAGTTCCTCCTCCTAGAGTCACCCAAAAATTTTTAGACAAAATTTTCCCCATTTTATAGAATCAATGGGGAAATCCAGGAGGAAAATAGGATGTAAGCATCGATTTTCTTTCAGATGTTTATCATAGGATTCATCTAGTAATGTCGCCTGAGGGAGTTGTTGCAGTTTCAGAAAGTTTTATGATCCAGTGAAGTGAGAACCTTATCCACAGTTGTAAATGTATTTACACATTTTCCCCATAATGTGAAGTTTGAGTATTAAAGGGAAAGATTAAAATGTAGTTAAAATAGATTATAAAGATAAAACCTAAAATCAATTTACTTTGACCTTTTCAAAAAGTTATTTATGAAGTATTTTAAATATATATTAAATAGCCATAAAGATAGGAATTTTATATATTTTAAAGCATACTTTAAAAGATAGCATAAGATCTCAAAGATTCTGATTTATTTAGAGATGTGAAAGCAAGAATATACAATGTCCATACTCATTTTTTCAAATATAAATAAAAAAACCTTAGGAGGAAGTATTATATCCTAGTTCATAGCATGCATTTACAGAAAAAGAAAATGAGAAATGAAGCATCAAACTATATTAAGCATATATCTAGAAGGTGTTCTGGAAAGTGGTGGGCTATGAGGGGGACTGAAAAATGGAGAAAAGAAAATGACCCATGAAAAATGAAAGAGAATTTTCCAGAGATGAAGAAAAGAAGTTTTGACCAAAAGAACTGACCAAAGTCAAGCAGAATAAACTTTTAATTACCCAATACTAGACACATCATTGTGAAATTACAGAATACTAATGTTAAAGAGAGGGTCTGAAAATCTTCTAGAGCACAAAAACAATTTACCTTCAAAAGAAGAAAGAAATAGAATATAATAAACTGACTAGCAACAGTAGATTCTAGAAGTCAGTAGAACAGTGTTGCCAAAGAGGGAAATGATTTTAAACCTAAAATTCTACACATTTGTCAGTCCTTCACAATCTATGAAGGGAAATTTTAGCAATACAGAAGTCAAAAGGTTTATATCCTTTAAATATTTTTTAATTACTAAAGAATATTATCTGGAGAAATGCAAAAGAAATACCAAAGTAAGAAAGCATAGTATATAGCAATAGTATGGATCTAAGCCTCTTGAAAGTGAAAGAGGAGAGTGAAAAAGTTGGCTTAAAGCTCAACATTCAGGAAACTAAGATCATGGCATCTGGTCCCATCACTTCATGGGAAATAGATGGGGAAACAGTGTCAGACTTTATTTTGGGGGGCTCCAAAATCACTGCAGATGGTGACTGCAGCCATGAAATTAAAAGACACTTACTCCTTGGAAGGAAAGTTATGACCAACCTAGATAGCATATTCAAAAGCAGAGACATTACTTTGCCAACAAAGGTTTGTCTAGTCAAGGCTATGGCTTTTCCAGTGGTCATGTATGGATGTGAGTTGGACTGTGAAGAAAGCTGAGTGCTGAAGAATTGATGCTTTTGAACTGTGGTGTTGGAGAAGACTCTTGAGAGTCCCTTGGACTGCAAGGAGATCCAACCTGTCCATGCTAAAGGAAATCAGTCCTGGGTGTTCATTGGAAGGACTGATACTAAAGCTGAAAATCCAATACTTTGGCTACCTCATGCAAAGAGTTGACTCATTGGAAAAGACTCTGATGCTGGGAGGGATTGGGGGCAGGAGGAGAAGGGGACAACAGAGGATGAGATGGCTGGATGGCATCACCGACTCGATGGATGTGAGTTTGGGTGAACTCCGGGAGTTGGTGATGGACAGGGTGGCCTGGCGTGCTGCAATTCATGGGGTCGCAAAGAGTCGGACACGACTGAGTGACTGAACTGAACTGAACTGAATCCTCTCAAAGAAAACTTAAAATGACAGCTCTGCAGCAAATATGGAAGAATTAGATTTGGCTTAGGGTGAAATGCTACAAATTATAACCAAAGACTCAGAGAAGTAGATCTTCAGAAAATAAACTTTGTTTAATAAACTTTGTGATTAAGATGGATTATCTTAGCAACATGATGATACCATAATATATTTTTGTCAACAGAAAAGAAAAAAATTTACAAACTCTAGAAAACCATTGTCATAAAGTCTTGTTCTAAATATGAAGTAGGGGGAGGAGCCAAGATGGTGGAGGAGTAGGACGGGGAGAACACTTTCTCCCCCACAAATTCATCAAAAGAGCATTTAAACGTCGAGTAAATTCCACAAAACAACTTCTGAATGCCGCCAGAGGACATCAGGCACCCAGAAAAGCAACCCAACTCTTCGAAAGGAGGTAGGAAAAAATATTAAAAACAAAAAAAAAGAGACAAAAGAGGGAGGGACGGAGTTCCGTCCCGGGAAGGGAATCTTAAAAAGAGAGAAGTTTCCAAACATCAGGAAACCTTCTCACTGCCGAATCTGCGCCGAGCTTTGGAAGCACAGAGGGCAATATAACAGGGAGAAAAAATAAATAAACAATTTAAAACTCGCAGATTGCGAGCCCTATGGTAACTCCCCCAGCAGAGAAGCAGCGCAGACGCCTGCATCCGCCATTAGCAAGCCGGGGCTGGGCAGGGAGGCGCGGCGCGGGCTGCATCGCTGAGAGTAAGAATCTGGTCTGAAAACCCTGAGCGCTATCTGAGCGAAATAATTTGGGCTAGCAAACCAGACTGTGGGATACCTACCACGCGAAAAGCCAGCCCTAACCTAAGACCGCCAGGCCCGCGCACGGAACAAAGGACTGAACAGAGATAGCCGGCTGCAGACCTTGCCCCTCCGGTGACAGGCAGCCAGAGCCGGAAGAGGGCAATCGCAGCCCCAGAGAGACATTATCTATTAAACTGTAAGCAGGCTTCTTTGCTAACTAAAACTTCTTGGGGGTCTGGACGGTCAACATCTGCCTGAGAAGGTGCGCCGGTTTTACATCCAGATATCCGAGTGGCGGGGAGGCGATAAGTCGCAGCATTGGCGCTCGCCTGGGAAGAGCAAATTGGCGCTCGGACCTGGGAAGAGCACAAAACGCAGGCCCAACTGAGTCTGCGCCTCTGAGGACTACCCGAGTGCCTGAACCTGAGCGGCTTGGACCTGGGAGGTGCATGCAGCCCAGGGCCAGCCTCGGATTGTTCCCGGCGGAACAACCTAGAGTCCGAGCAGTGTGGACAGGGAGGCTACACGCGCCGTGAGCGGGGGCAGACCCAGGGTGGCTGAGGCACTGCGAGCCCACGCCAGTGTTATTTGTTTGCAGCATCCCTCCCTCCCTCCCCACAGCGCGACTGAACAAGTAAGCCTAAAAAAAAAAAAAAAAAAGTGTCCTCCACCGTGCCCTTTGAGTCAGGGTGGAAACCAGATACTGAAGAGACTAGCAAACAGAAGAAGATATAACAGAGGGAAACGCCTTGGAAGCTACAGGCAATAGATCAAAACCCTGTGGTTACTACGGACTACATAGGAAGGGGCCTATAGATCTTGAGAAATATAAATCTGACCAAGGAACTAGCCAAAAATGAACTGAACCCACAACACCCACAAAAAAAAAAAACCCAAAAAAGCCCTAGATATATTTTTATTATTTTTACGATCATTCTTTCTTTTTTTTTAATTAAAAAAAAAAAAATTTTAAGTCCTCTATTGTTCCTTTAATTTTCACTTTTATAACCTATTACTTTGCAAAAAAAAAAAAAAAAAAAAGACCCTATTTTTTTTCTTCTTCAGCAAACTTCATATATATATATTTTATAATTTTTTGACCTTGTTTTTTTTTTTGTTTGTTTTTTTCTTCTTTTCTTTAACACTGTATTTTTGAAATTCCAAACTCTACTCTAGATTTTTAATTTTCGCTTTTTGGTATATGTTATCAATTTTGTACCTATAGTTTTTTTTTATATAATTTCTGTGACTTTTTTTTTTTTTTTTTCTTCTTCTTCTCTGTTTCTTTCTCTTCTTCTTTTATATAACATTGTATATCTGAAATTCCAAACTTTACTCTAGATTTTTAATTTATGCTTTTTGGTATTTGATATCAATTTTGTACCTGTATTTTCTTTATAATTTTTGTGACATTGTTCGTATTTGTTTGTTTGTTTTCTCTCTTTATTTTTCTTCTTCTTTTTTCTTTTTTAACATTGTATTTTTGAAATTCCAAACTCTACTCTAGATTTTTAATTTTTGCTTTCTGGTATTAGTTATCAATTTTGTACCTGTACTTTCTTTATAATTTTTGCGACCTTGTTTGTTTTTGTTTGTTCGTTTTTTCTTTCTTTTCCTTCTTCTTTTCTTTAACATCGTATTTTTGAAATTCCAAACTGTACTCTAGATTTTTAATTTTCGCTTTCTGGTATTAGTTATCAATTTTGTACCTGTACTTTCTTTATAATTTTCACGACCTTGTTTGTTTTTGTTTGTTCGTTCTTTCTCTCTTTCTTTTCCTTCTTCTTTTCTTTAACATCGTATTTTTGAAATTCCAAACTCTACTCTAGATTTTTAATTTTTGCTTTTATGTATTTGTTACCAATTTTGTACCTTTAAGGACCCAATCTTCAGGACCCATTTTTCACTAGGGAGTGAGATTACTGGCTTGACTGCTCTCTCTCCCTTTGGACCCTCCTTTTTCTCCACCAGGTCGCCTGTGTCTCCTCCCTAACCCCTCTCTACTCTACCCAACTCTGTGAATTTCTGTGTGTTCCAGACGGTGGAGAACACTTAGGGAACTGATTACTGGCTGGATCTGTCTCCCTCCTTTTCATTCCCCCCTTTTATCCTTCTGGCCACCTCTGTTACCTTCCTCCTTCTTCTCTTCTCTGTATAACCCCGTGAACATCTCTGAGTGGTCCAGTTGTGGAGTGCACATAAGGAAGTGACTACTGGCTAGCCCACTCTCTCCACTATTGATTCACCTCATCTCATTTGGGTCACCTCTAACTCCCTCCTCCCTCTTCTCTTCTCCATGTAACCCTGTGAACCTCTCTGAGTGACCCTCACTGTAGAGAAACTTATCATCTTTAATGTAGATGTTTTATCAGTGGTGCTGTATAGAAGGAGAAGTTTTGAAACTACTGTAAAAATAAGACCGATAATCGGAAGCAGGAGACTTAAGTCCAAACCCTGACTCCAGGGAACTCCTGACTCCAAGGAACATTCATTGACAGGAGCTCATCAATTGCCTCCATACCGACACTGAAACCAAGCACCACACAAGGGCCAATAAGTTCCAGGGCAAGACATACCAAGCAAATTCTCCAGCAACAAAGGAACACAGCCCTGAGCTTCAAGATACAGGCTGCCGAAAGTCACCCCAAAACTATAGACATCTCATAACTCATTACTGGACATTTCATTGCACTCCAGAGAGAAGAAATACAGCTCCACCCACCAGAACACCGACACAAGCTTCCCTAACCAGGAAACCTTGACAAGCCACCTGTACAAACCCACACACAGTGAGGAAACGCCATAATAAAGAGAACTCCACAAACTGCCAGAATACAGAAAGGACACCCCAAACTCAGCAATTTAAACAAGATGAAGAGACAGAGGAATACTCAGCAGATAAAGGAACAGGATAAATGCCCACCAAACCAAACAAAAGAGGAAGAGATAGGGAATCTACCTGATAAAGAATTCCGAATAATGATAGTGAAATTGATCCAAAATCTTGAAACTAAAATGGAATCACAGATAAATAGCCTGGAGACAAGGATTGAGAAGATGCAAGAAAGGTTTAACAAGGACCTAGAAGAAATAAAAAAGAGTCAATATATAATGAATAATGCAATAAGTGAAATTAAAAACACTCTGGAGGCAACAAATAGTAGAATAACAGAGGCAGAAGACAGGATTAGTGAATTAGAAGATAGAATGGTAGAAATAAATGAATCAGAGAGGATAAAAGAAAAACGAATTAAAAGAAATGAGGACAATCTCAGAGACTTCCAGGACAATATTAAACGCTACAACATTCGAATCATAGGGGTTCCAGAAGAAGAAGACAAAAAGAAAGACCATGAGAAAATACTTGAGGAGATAATAGTGGAAAACTTCCCTAAAATGGGGAAGGAAATAATCACCCAAGTCCAAGAAACCCAGAGAGTCCCAAACAGGATAAACCCAAGGAGAAACACCCCAAGACACATATTAATCAAATTAACAAAGATCAAACACAAAGAACAAATATTAAAAGCAGCAAGGGAAAAACAACAAATAACACACAAGGGAATTCCCGTAAGGATAACAGCTGATCTTTCAATAGAAACTCTTCAAGCCAGGAGGGAATGGCAAGACATACTTAAAATGATGAAAGAAAATAACCTACAGCCCAGATTATTGTACCCAGCAAGGATCTCATTCAAGTATGAAGGAGAAATCAAAAGCTTTTCAGACAAGCAAAGGCTGAGAGAATTCTGCACCACCAAACCAGCTCTCCAACAAATACTAAAGGATATTCTCTAGACAGGAAACACAAAAACGGTGTATAAACTCGAACCCAAAACAATAAAGTAAATGGCAACGGGAACATACTTATCAGTAATTACCTTAAATGTAAATGGGTTGAATGCCCCAACCAAAAGACAAAGACTGGCTGAATGGATACAAAAACAAGACCCCTACATATGTTGTCTACAAGAGACCCACCTCAAAACAGGGGACACATACAGACTAAAAGTGAAGGGCTGGAAAAAGATTTTCCATGCAAATAGGGACCAAAAGAAAGCAGGAGTAGCAATACTCATATCAGATAAAATAGACTTTAAAACAAAGGCTGTGAAAAGAGACAAAGAAGGTCACTACATAATGATCAAAGGATCAATCCAAGAAGAAGATATAACAATTATAAATATATATGCACCCAACACGGGAGCACCACAGTACGTAAGACAAATGCTAACAAGTATGAAAGGAGAAATTAACAATAACACAATAATAGTGGGAGACTTTAATACCCCACTTACACCTATGGATAGATCAACTAAACAGAAAATTAACAAGGAAACACAAACTTTAAACGATACAATAGACCAGTTAGATCTAATTGATATCTATAGGTCATTTCATCCCAAAACAATGAATTTCACCTTTTTCTCAAGCGCACATGGAACCTTCTCCAGGATAGATCACATCCTGGGCCATAAAGCTAGCCTTGGTAAATTCAAAAAAATAGAAATCATTCCAAGCATTTTTTCTGACCACAATGCAGTAAGATTAGATCTCAATTACAGGAGAAAAACTATTAAAAATGCCAACATATGGAGGCTGAACAACACGCTGCTGAATAACCAACAAATCACAGAAGAAATCAAAAAAGAAATCAAAATTTGCATAGAAACGAATGAAAATGAAAACACAACAACCCAAAACCTGTGGGACACGGTAAAAGCAGTCCTAAGGGGAAAGTTCATAGCAATACAGGCACACCTCAAGAAACAAGAAAAAAGTCAAATAAATAACCTAACTCTACACCTAAAGCAACTAGAAAAGGAAGAAATGAAGAACCCCAGGGTTAGTAGAAGGAAAGAAATCTTAAAAATTAGAGCAGAAATAAATGCAAAAGAAACAAAAGAGACCATAGCAAAAATCAACAAAACCAAAAGCTGGTTCTTTGAAAGGATAAATAAAATTGACAAACCATTAGCCAGACTCATCAAGAAACAAAGGGAGAAAAATCAAATCAACAAAATTAGAAACGAAAATGGAGAGATCACAACAGACAACACAGAAATACAAAGGATCATAAGAGACTACTATCAACAATTATATGCCAATAAAATGGACAACGTGGAAGAAATGGACAAATTCTTAGAAAAGTACAACTTTCCAAAACTGGACCAGGAAGAAATAGAAAATCTTAACAGACCCATCACAAGCATGGAAATTGAAACTGTAATCAAAAATCTTCCAGCAAACAAAAGCCCCGGTCCAGACGGCTTCACAGCTGAATTCTACCAAAAATTTAGAGAAGAGCTAACACCTATCCTGCTCAAACTCTTCCAGAAAATTGCAGAGGAAGGTAAACTTCCAAACTCATTCTATGAGGCCACCATCACCCTAATACCAAAACCTGACAAAGATCCCACAAAAAAAGAAAACTACAGGCCAATATCACTGATGAACATAGATGCAAAAATCCTTAACAAAATTCTAGCAATCAGAATCCAACAACACATTAAAAAGATCATACACCATGATCAAGTGGGCTTTATCCCAGGGATGCAAGGATTCTTCAATATCCGCAAATCAATCAATGTAATACACCACATTAACAAATTGAAAAATAAAAACCATATGATTATCTCAATAGATGCAGAGAAAGCCTTTGACAAAATTCAACATCCATTTATGATAAAAACTCTCCAGAAAGCAGGAATAGAAGGAACATACCTCAACATAATAAAAGCTATATATGACAAACCCACAGCAAACATTATCCTCAATGGTGAAAAGTTGAAAGCATTTCCTCTAAAGTCAGGAACAAGACAAGGGTGCCCACTTTCACCATTACTATTCAACATAGTTTTGGAAGTTTTGGCCACAGCAATCAGAGCAGAAAAAGAAATAAAAGGAATCCAAATTGGAAAAGAAGAAGTAAAACTCTCACTATTTGCAGATGACATGATCCTCTACATAGAAAACACTAAAGAGTCCACCAGAAAATTACTAGAAATAATCAATGACTACAGTAAAGTTGCAGGATATAAAATCAACACACAGAAATCCCTTGCATTCCTATACACTAATAATGAGAAAACAGAAAGAGAAATTAAGGAAACAATTCCATTCACCATTGCAACGGAAAGAATAAAATACTTAGGAATATATCTACCTAAAGAAACTAAAGACCTATATATAGAAAACTATAAAACACTGGTGAAAGAAATCAAAGAGGACACTAATAGATGGAGAAATATACCATGTTCATGGATTGGAAGAATCAATATAGTGAAAATGAGTATACTACCCAAAGCAATTTATAGATTCAACGCAATCCCTATCAAGCTACCAACAGTATTCTTCACAGAGCTAGAACAAATAATTTCACAATTTGTATGGAAATACAAAAAACCTCGAATAGCCAAAGGTATCTTGAGAAAGAAGAATGGAACTGGAGGAATCAACCTACCTGACTTCAGGCTCTACTACAAAGCCACAGTTATCAAGACAGTATGGTACTGGCACAAAGACAGAAATATTGATCAATGGAACAAAATAGAAAGCCCAGAGATAAATCCACGCACATATGGACACCTTATCTTCGACAAAGGAGGCAAGAATATACAATGGATTAAAGACAATCTCTTTAACAAGTGGTGCTGGGAAATCTGGTCAACCACTTGTAAAAGAATGAAACTGGACCACTTTCTAACACCATACACAAAAATAAACTCAAAATGGATTAAAGATCTAAACGTAAGACCAGAAACTATAAAACTCCTAGAGGAGAACATAGGCAAAACACTCTCCGACATACATCACAGCAGGATCCTCTATGACCCACCTCCCAGAATATTGGAAATAAAAGCAAAAATAAACAAATGGGACCTAATTAACCTTAAAAGCTTCTGCACATCAAAGGAAACTATTAGCAAGGTGAAAAGACAGCCTTCAGAATGGGAGAAAATAATAGCAAATGAAGCAACCGACAAACAACTAATCTCAAAAATATACAAGCAACTCCTACAGCTCAACTCCAGAAAAATAAACGACCCAATCAAAAAATGGGCCAAAGAACTAAATAGACATTTCTCCAAAAAAGACATACAGATGGCTAACAAACACATGAAAAGATGCTCAACATCACTCATTATCAGAGAAATGCAAATCAAAACCACTATGAGGTACCATTTCACACCAGTCAGAATGGCTGCGATCCAAAAGTCTACAAATAATAAATGCTGGAGAGGGTGTGGAGAAAAGGGAACCCTCTTACACTGTTGGTGGGAATGCAAACTAGTACAGCCACTATGGAGAACAGTGTGGAGATTCCTTAAAAAACTGGAAATAGAACTGCCTTATGATCCAGCAATCCCACTGCTGGGCATACACACTGAGGAAACCAGAAGGGAAAGAGACACGTGTACCCCAATGTTCATCGCAGCACTGTTTATAATAGCCAAGACATGGAAGCAACCTAGATGTCCATCAGCGGATGAATGGATAGGAAAGCTGTGGTACATATACACAATGGAGTATTACTCAGCCATTAAAAAGAATACATTTGAATCAGTTCTAATGAGGTGGATGAAACTGGAGCCTATTGTACAGAGTGAAGTAAGCCAGAAGGAAAAACATAAATACAGTATACTAACGCATATATATGGAATTTAGAAAGATGGTAACAATAACCTGGTGTACGAGACAGCTAAAGAGACACTGATGTATAGAACAGTCTTATGGACTCTGTGGGAGAGGGAGAGGGTGGGAAGATTTGGGAGAATGGCAATGAAACATATAAAATATCATGTAGGAAACGAGTTGCCAGTCCAGGTTCGATGCATGATGCTGGATGCTTGGGGCTGGTGCACTGGGACGGCCCAGAGGGATGGTATGGGGAGGGAGGAGGGAGGAGGGTTCGGGATGGGGAGCGCATGTATACCTGTGGAGGATTCATTTTGATATTTGGCAAAACTAATACAATTATGTAAAGTTTAAAAATAAAATAAAATTCGAAGAAAAAAAAAAAAAAAACACACACGGCATTGCTTGTACTATGCACCTAATAGTCAAACATTTTTGAATTTTGGTTAAAATGGTATTTTTTTTACAACAAATTCCATTAATTATTTAAAAAAAAAAAAAATAAATAAATATGAAGTAGATTAAATTGGTGTTAAAATTGTGTATAACTAACTTTCTGAACTATGCTTTTTTTTTTTAAATAAATGAGACAGAAATTCCAAGGCACTAATAAACAGAGATCCATAAAATATACCGTAATTTTGTCATAAAGCATGATGATATAAAGCATAAAACATCATAAAGCAATGATATAAAGTCGGAATAAGCCAGCTTATGCCACTGAAATGAACTCTTAGATCTCATGACTTTTAACAAAATGAAAACTTATTTCTTGGCTTATCAGTTTTAATCAAGTTACCATCTGTGTGTTTTCCTGCAAAGATTGACCATGCTCCTTCCATTATGTGGTTCTCAAGTCTCATAATTCTTGATTACCAGATCACTAACAGGGGAAATAGACTGGGCAGGATATTTTAGGGGCCTACAGGTGACACCCATCTACTTCTATCCACATGCCACTCAATCCCATGGTTCACAAAAGTGGAGGAGGACTTGGATAAAAATGAACATGATAGTTTCAGCCACAAATGCCAAACAGCATTATGATATTATCTGTGTTGTTTGACACCTTGTCACCTAAAGAGAAAATACCAAATGGCACAGTTCACTTGGTCTCAAAGGGACACCAAGGATCTTGTATTCAACTTGTCACAGAGCTTTCTACAATCAACAGGGAACTCTCTTAGAATGGAGAGATTATTCAAATTTTGGTTAATCCCTAGAGCATATATTATGAGCCATGATGATATCCAATTACATCTCTATGACTTTATTTGAGATTGTGCAGATCCTTTTCTATTCTTTAGTAGAAAATTAAAAGAGAACACAAGAATAATATTTGGATAGAACAAAATATTATACATAAATTCCACATACATTTCTTGCCCCTCATTACAAAATGTATGTTTCTTCTGGAAGGGAAATGTTACTGGGACATGTTAAAAATAGATATGATTTTTCAGTTCCAATCCAATTTCCCTCCTGTAAGAAAGAAAAATATTATTAATTATAATTAATGTTTTGTAACTTGAATCTCCTAAATCAGGCATTCTTTTAAGCAACTATAAAGATAAATATATCTGACCTTGAAATTTGTAACATTCTACTTTAAATGGTACATAGGATAGCATAATCTTCTCTTCAGGTCCAATCACTCTGCTTAGTTGCTGTGTATGTTATGTAAATAAACATCAAATTGAAATCAGTTTATTGAATTTCATTTTTAGACTACAGGCAAAATACAGAGGAATTAATCACAGTAGTAGAATATAAATACTTTAACTTTGATGGAGTACAAGTAAAAGAGGGAAGTTAAGATGTTTATCCAAGTGTAGAAGTGGAGAACAAACTGTTTAAAATCAATGGAACATTATCTAGAAGTTAGAACTAGAACAGAAGGTAGTCAATACAAGAATTAAATTATAACTTACATGGACAATTGGGAGCAAGAGACAGGTAATAATGATGAATTCCTTATTTTTATTGGCGGGAAAACAGTAGTTAGTATCTAAATTTAATAAAGAAAAACTTTAGACATAAACATATTATTCTGCTTTTGGTAACTAAAAATATTAAATAGTGATGGTTAAATCTGACTACATCTAGGAGATGGGAATAAAGATGAGACAACATTTTATTTTTGCTTACTATTCTCTGTAATGCTTAATTTTTTAACCATGTGAATGTCTTACTTTACATGTACTATTTTTATAGAAAAAAATAACAACTTTACTACTATAAAAATTTTGATAAAGTGTGTTGCACTGTCCTAGACACACTGTTTTGATATGGATCCAAACTTGACTGTGAAAGGACAGCATTTCAGGTTCATATGTAGTATTAAAGGCAAGTTTTCCACTATATAAATAGAGGAATCATTTCCACATAAGTATTTGTTAACACTGATTTATTGACTCTGCTCACAGGACGCTCACCCTATTTTTAACGACAGGATTCCATCTCGGTAAGCTTGAATCATTAGTAGTTTCTTCCCAGTTATGCATCAAAATCGACTTCATTTCAACCTTGCCCATTTGTTCTTAAGTTAATTACTGACAAAATACTAATATTTGAATTAGAGGAGATTAAAATATTAGAAATTCAATTTACAGAAGTTTTCTTATCTCAAAAGTGGCAATAAAATGCATTTATACAATTATATCAGTTTGCTAACAATTCACTAAATCCCATTTACCCTCTATAAATGAGCACCAAGGGATGCATTGGGTTTGTCATCTGGTGAAATCACTTTCCCCCTGTTCACAATAATCGTCGTTATTATTAAAGTGTACTATGATCCGTGAAGAAGTGCCAATAGCTTATTTCAATTCAATAGTAAATTACCTCTGCTATACTTTAAGGACAAACAAAATTAAGAAAGGGCTTATCTAAATCTCAACATTGTTGATTATGCATGATTGTTGGGGGAGATTTATGCTACTGGATACCTGTTTTATAAGCTTTTCCAATAGAGGTATCAATCTTGAATTTTCTCTGATATCACAAATTCATAATCTTTCTTACTACCTTGTAATTGAAATTTTTTGTTGTTGCCTTCTATTTGTCTGCTTTTATCCCAATGATGGCTTCCCCAGTGGTTCAGCTGGTAAAAAAACTTGCTTGCCAATGCAGGAGATGCAAGAGATGCAGGTTGGATCCTTGGGTTGGAAAGATCCCCTGGAGAAGGTAATAGCAACCTGCTCCAGTATTCTTGCCTGGAAAATTCCATGGACAGAGCTACCTAGTGGGTTATAGTCCATGGGTTCATGAAGATTTGGATATGACTAAGTAAGCATGTACACACATCCCGATGACAAGGGACCATGTCTGGGACATTTTCATCCTATTAATACTACAGATTAGAGTAAATCTATTGTAATATATTCATTATAATATACTTGTAAACAGAAATCTAAACTTAGAATAAGCTATAAAATGGTGGCTCAATAAAACTCATTTGTATTCAAACATTTTAAATTCCAGGTTGCTCAGACAGTAAAGAATCTGCCTGCAATGTAGGAGACCTGTGTTTGATCCCTAGGTTAGGAAGACTGGGAAGATCCCCTGGAAGAGGGTATGGCAACCCACTCCAGTATTCTTGCCTGGAGAATCCCCATGAACAGAGGAGCCTGGCAGAATACGGTCTACAGGGTCGTGAAGAGTCAGACATGACTGAGTGACTAAGCACAGCACAAGTTGAAAGAGCATAAATTAATTCAAATGTTTATGAGACACCCTCTTAGCTCCAAATTAGGAGAGAATGTTCCATGTCATGTGTGTTTAAATCTGAGACAAGGTACCATGTGGCTGAGTCTGCTTCCCAAAGTTAACCTCCCCCACAAATTTTCCTTAAAATAATCAACATGTTGTTTTAGGCAAGAAAGAACATGTATAATACAGATAATTTCTCTTTTCCAAAGAGCATTCTGAAAAGATGGTAGCTGTGGAGAGGTCATTTTTTGAACCTCTCCCACATCCCTATAAAAATAAGCAGATAGATGAGCATCTACCATCAAACTAGATGTAAGCTATCCTCACTAATGAAAAGCACGAGAACACACAATGCAAGGATTCCAATCTAGGAGTCTCATTTCAAAGCCCAGGCTCTCACGGAGCACACACACTAAGTGTATGTGAAGCTGCCATCCAGTGTTTCCATCTTCCCGGACTTGCTTGGCTGCTGTTGTGTAAAGATGACTTTTTGTTGAGAGCAGAAAAGCAGGATCACTCTCTCTTCAGTGTATTCTAGACACAAAGAAAATGAAGCTTTTTGAAAAGCAGCTTTCCCTGAGGAGGGTCATTTGTTTGTTCATTTATGCTGTTCTCCCCCTTTCTCAATCATGAGCCCTGGAATCTGCACTGTGATCCCCCAGGAGGGATCACTGAGGCTGACACCACTACCTAATATCACAAGAATTTATTCTCGAACTACAACTCCACGGTGATAAGAAAAGGATTGGTGGGAAATGGCTGAATCCAAACCAGAGTGTGGATTCTATATTTTTTTGCTACACAGAAAAATTGAACATAATTATATACAAAGCACAATGATGTGCTGTGAAAATCTGGTTTAAAACTGTGGTGATATTTTATTAGAGAAATGATGGCAAACATGAACCAATGTGGATAAAAGAATCTGCATCCAAATTTTCCTTCTTCTGGGAACTGCATAGCCTTCTTTGTGGCTTCAAACCTTCCAAGCTTTGATTGGCAATTCTTTGTTTTCAATCCTCTCATTACTAGTCCTTAGTCTGCATTTTAGAACCTTCAATCTCACTAATTATGTCTTCTTTTGGGTGTGCAAAAATACTGTTGTCTGCCTGCCTTGTTAGTGCAGGAAAGGCTTTCTTCTTTTCAAAATCTACGGCTTCTTTGCGCACAGGTGTCCTGACAACAATCTGCCTCCTCTTGGCTGCTAGGAATAATGGTGTTTTATTCTGATGTCTTTGGCAGAAAGAGCCACTTACACTTTGGGGCCCAACCTGAACATAGAATCTCTCCTGAGATATTTTCTGTGTTACACCATTAAACATGCTCCTAGCAACAGTGCTTTAGGAACATTATTTTCCAATTCACTCACTCGTAAAGTCATTAAGGCAAATGAAAACATCGACATGAGTTTTCAGTACACGGGTTTCTTCTCACCAAGCATGATCTGGATATTTGAGTGCCCTCAGGGGTTTGGGCAGTGCATGGGATATTCAAACTTGGAGTGAGTAACATGAAATGGGAGAGCCAAATGTCATGCACCACACTAAATGGTGCCAGATTGGAAGCAGGTAGACAATCAGATTTCAAATCACCAACCCAAACCAGACTAGGCAAAATGATGGTTCCTGAATTGAAAACAAACAAGAGGGCTTAATGATGGAGGATTTTCAAGTAGACTGTAGTGATGAAGTGGTGATTTCCAAGCAGAATGTGGAAAAAAAAAAAAAAGAGCACATAGCTCTGGGACTTTGATATCTGATTCAAAATATTTGGGCTGGGAAGTACCCATAAGAAGTACTTATGGGTGAGCAGCAGAATGGACATTGGTTTAGTTTTTTATTTTTGACTCCTAAAGCAAGGAAACCATGTCAGTAGGAAAATATCAGGGTGAGACCTATGCTTTGAGAGACTGAATTCTGATTTGCCAAGTCAGTTGGAAAGTACATTTATGTAATATTGGTAAAGTCAATGTTAAAATACAATTTAGCTGTTCCTCTCTAACAAATTAATCTTGGTAACTGTAAGCTATGTGAGTATTCTATAGCCTTAGAGATGTTTGTTCTTCATTTGCAAAAATGTATTTGAGCAGGGGTGACTGGAAGAATGTGTATGTCTTCCAATGTATCTTGATATTCTTCAAACATAGCTAAAATCTTGTGAAAAGAAGGACTTGGGTATTATCACACCTATATAAACATCATGGGACATAAAAATTACTTTTGTTCTTACAAGACACAGAGAGTTGGTCTTATTTCTTGGATTCTACATTAACAAAAAGTGGCAGCCCTTCCCTCAGGCTCACAGAAAGATTTTTTTAAATTTCATTTGTATTTTTAAATATATCCCATTCATGAAACATTTACCTTTGAATAATAAATTTTAGCCTTCTAGATTCAAGTAAAAAGAGAAACTTTGGATCAAATATATTGAGAAAATAATTTAGAAAATGTGTTTCTTTTGGCCTAAAGAGGATAGAAAAAATGTAGATGCCACAAACATATTCCTTAAACCTAACTGTTCAAGTATAAGAATTTTATTTTAAATTTTAATTCATTCTAAAATTTTATTTTATATCTGAAACAGAAGAGAGTATTTCTAGTTACTTCTGAATGGTCATTGAAAGACTTGTTCTCTTCACTACATTCTCATTAATTTTGCAACCACTCTTATGTCTTCTCATCCTGCTTTATACAGAAACATAGAAAGCTATGGAGTCCACCAGATGGGACTCCTCCTTTAACAGTATGTTGAAGAGTAGGACTCAGCCCTTCCCTTCTAGGATCTGAGCAATCTGCTGCTCTAGGGGGGCCCATGTTCTGACAGCTAAAGAAGTGGTAGGCTAAGATCCAAATTACAAATCCACTGAAAATCACATACCTGGCAAGATGGCACTAAAAATGCCTGCTGAGCAATTGAGTCAGCTGTCAGAAAATAGTGATGCTGTTGGAAACATGAGTGCCTGACTTTTAATCATCTCTATCCGCCCTGCTTTCAGAAGAAGTAAAGACTGCACTAGTATCGCTCTCAGCTGGTCCCTCACCCCGTCCCCAGCAAGTAGGCAAAAAAATGTAAGGGAAAATACAGAGTATTATCACAGGTTGTAAAGCGAGGTTTGCAGGTTGACCAGGTAATAGACTACCAGAAGATAAAAGACTAGGAAACACTGCTTGGGGCTTCCCAGGTAGCTCTGGTGGTAAAGAATCCACCTATCAATGCAGGAGATAGAAGAGATGAGGGTTCGGTCCCTGGGTTAGAAAGAGCCCCTGGAGGAGGCAATGGAAACCTATTCCAGTATTCTTGCCTGGAGAATCCTATGGACAGAGGAGCCTAGTGGGCTACAGTCCACAAGGTCACAAAGAGTCAGACACAACTGAAGTGACTTAGCTTGCATGCACACAGTTCCTGAGTTTAGTTCTCATCCAGTAATGTTTCAGATATTAGAGTGAATCAACTAAAGCAAGAGACATATGTTAGAGACATTGCATATAGTAGAAAGTGTTCAGACCTTCAAATAAGTAGAAAAGTTCAAATCTTTGCTCAACCATTAACTTAATGACAGGTTGTTTTGTGTATGGCTTAATTTCTTCATTGATATATTTAAGGTTTTTTTTTTTTTTTTTTTGCAGATATTTGTAAGAAATAAAATAATACATTTTAAGTTCCTAGCATGTAGCCTGCACTCAATGGATACTACATAGGAGTCATGATTATTTTGTGGTGCAGTTATTTTGCTGTTGCAGTGTGGAAGTAGGAATGATGGCAAGAGAGTGTATTAGTTCCATCTTGTTGCTGTGACAATATCACAAGCTTAGTAGTTTAAGCAACCCAAGTTTTTATCTTCTAATTCTGAATATCAGAAGTTCAACCCAGATATCACAGGACTACAGTCAAAGAGCATTAGCTATTTCTTTCTGAAAGCTCTAGGGGAGAATCTGTCTTCTTGTCTTTTTCAATTTTTAATGACTGTGTATATTCTTTGGCTTATGGCCCTCTTCCTTGGTCTTCAAAGCCAGCATTGTTGGCAGAGTTTCTTTTCTTGCTACTGTGTCTCTGCTTCTCACTTCTACTTCCTACTCCCATTCTAAGGATCCTTGTGATTATATTGTGCCCACCCAGATAATCCAGGATAATCTCCCTACTTAAAATCAATTTATTAGCAATCTTCATTCCAACTACAACTCTCATTGTCCTTTGCCGTATAACCTAAAATATTCACAGCTCCCAAGGATTAGAACATGCACATCTCTGGGGGCCATTATTCTGTCTACAATAGTGGCTTCAGATATAAGCAATGCCTAGATTCTGCAGATACAAAGTCAGATACGTGATTCCAATATTCTAACTGATTGTTTAAGCTGTCTGAATTATTGCTGAGAAAAACAATTTGGTCTAGTCATGGCCTGAAGCCTTAGAAAATTGAAATCTCTCTTGCTTCTTTCGTGACTGAATCATCATTCCACTTTCTAGTGATGCCCTTGTACTCACTGTCTATCAATAATAGGCCCATTATAAACACACATACCCACCTAAAACATCTGTCCTTTCTTAGGGTAAATCAATATTAATTTCGTTTGGAACTTTCATCAGATCAAAAAGAGGAGAGGAATAAAGCTTCTTTCTTTCTCTCTTTTTGACCTTAACTTAAGCAAGCCTCAGGGGGAAAAAAAGAAATCTATTTGATTTATGTATTTATGACACATTAAAAAGGATAAAGTGGAACTCAGTCATTCCTCTTACCAAATGAGATAGTTAAATTTTAGTTGTGCTCTAGGACAAGAGAGAGTATCCTTTTAATGTTCAAAATAATATTCAATAACATTGATGGACTTCACAAATATAACTGATAACAAAAAATAAGATTTGTCACAAATTTTGAAGTTGCTTAAAGGACATTGAGGCATTCAGTTACAGCTGGGAAATTTCCCTCCAAGCAACTTCTATCTTCAGGCAAAAAGCAGCAGCCACAATTGTTATGCTGCTGCTGCTGCTGCTGCTAAGTCACTTCAGTTGTGTCCAATTCTGTGCGACCCCATAGACGGCCTCCTACCAGGCTCCCCTGTCCCTGGGATCCTCCAGGCAAGAACACTGGAGTGGGTTGCCATTTCCTTCTCCAATGCATGAAAGTCAAAAGTGAAAGTGATGTCACTCAGTCATGTCCGACTTTTAGTGACCTCATGGTCTGCAGTCTACCAGGATCCTCCGTCCATGAAATTTTCTAGGCAAGGGTACTGGAGTCGGGTGCCATTGCCTTTTCCAAATTGTTATGCTATGCCCGTTGCAAATAACACCTTTAAACCTGTCCACAGCTCTTTTTTGCAGCTGACTGGTCGTGATAAAGAAAGGTCTTTTAGATTGCTTCACCAGATGCCTAAACTGACCAGTGCTAACACAGAAATTGATCAAAATCCAGCAACCAAATCATTGTAGTCTGAAAAACTCTGTAGTCTAAAACGTTTCCCATTTGGGGAAACTGTTACTGAGAAATTAAAGAAAATAAAAGTTATTCAAATTTGTTTGAATTTCTCATTAACCATTAAACCTATAACTCTGAGTGAATTAGATTTGGAAATTTTGTCATTCTTCTCCCTGGATTAATGTGATTGAGTAAAAAAAAAATAATGTAGGATTGTACGTTTGCTTCCTCATTTGAAATTATGAGACAGCTCTGGGATAAAGGGCTTGATGTCCTTAGTTCAGTGCTTATCAGAAGTAAATGAGCATGAATCACTCTGGGGTCTTGCTGAATGAAAGATTCTCATTCAGTAGGTCGGTCTGAAGTGGTGCCTGGGTTTCTGCATTTCTGACAAGCTCCAGGAGAGGTGATGGCAGGTGCACCAGTAGCAACACAGTCTGGGCAATCCATTTCTCCACGGATTTCTCTACTTCTCTTTCTGTTACATGTCCTTCATGCATTTTGGTTTCTTTCCAGCTCTTTCCATAGTTTTGACTGTATTACAAGACATACTCAATTTTGCTGACAGGGTTCATAACGGAGTATAGTTTATAACTCAAATATTTATCAAATATTTGTTATATTTAACAGGTGGGAAATATGGCTGGAATCTACCCTTTTAAAAAGAGGGGTTTTGTTCTTGTTGTTGATATCATTGTCAATCTGCTTTTCAAGAATTCCTGGCTTCGATTTGTGAGCTATTTTATTATTTCATTTCTTACTATGTTAATCATTTTAAGCCTGATGTATTGGGAGATCTTATTTTTTCTAGATTTTATTGAAATATAATTGAAATATGATTTCATATAAACTTAAGATATATAACACGATGATTGATATATGTGTATATTACTAAATGATTACCACAATAAGATTATTTAACAATTCTGTCACCTCTCACAATTACCACTTTGTGTGTATACATGTGTATGTTTGTGTGTGTGTGTGTAGTGAGAACATTTAAGATCTACTCTCTTAGCAATTTTCAACTATATAATATAGTGTTAACTATAATCACTGTGCTGTACTTATAACTTGAGGTGTGCACCCTTTGATCAACATCTTCCAGTTTTCCTCACCATCCCCACAACCCATGGCAGTCATCATCCTATTCTCTATTTCTATGAGAAATAAGCTAGATATAAATGGATATGTCCTATGCACTGTACTTGGTCCTGGGAATAAAAAACGAATAACACCATTTTATTGTTCTTAATGAGCTTGCTATGTGGTGCTAGTGGTAAAGAATCCCATTTGTTAATGCAGGAGATGTAAGAGACACAGGTTCGATATTTGGGTCAGGAAGATTCCCTGGAGGAGGTCACGGCAACCCACTCCAACATTCTTGCCTGGAGAATCTCACAGACAGAAGAGCCTGGCAGGCTACAGTCCATAGGGTCACAAAGAGTTGGACACAACTGAAGCGACATCACACATGCACACCAAGCAAAAGACAGAGTCATCTTTATGGAGCTATGTCTGCTGGGAAGGGATGATGAATGTCACAAAACAAGTGACGGTTTAACTGTGGCTTCATTAAGGATAAGATTTTTCCAGGTAACATTTAAAGTAATACAACAGTAAGAAACTTAGTGAAATTTAACATTTAATGAGGACCTAACACAGACAAGATGCAATATTGTTCCAGAACAATGTTAGAAGTTAAATTTCTAAAGATAGGTTTTCATAGTCAACATGATACCTCTCCATTTATATTTAAAATCATCATAAAATAGAAAAGGATTTCCCCACTAAAATTTTTGGAATTCCCTGTATTTGAGATTCCCTTGTGGCTTGGCTGGTAAAGAATCCACCTGCAATGCGGGAGACCTGGGTTTGACCCCTAGATTGGGACGATCCCCTGGAGAAGGGAAAGGTTACCCACTCCAGTATTCCGGCCTGGAGAATTCCATGGATTCTGTAGTCCATGGGGTCACAAAGAGTCGGACATGACGGAAGGACTTTCCCTTTCCATATATTTACAACAAGTTCTGAGATATTTCTAGATCACAAGATTGAGGTCAGAGGAGATGGGTATAGTCTGCTGCTGCTGCTCGCTTCAGTCGTGTTCGACTCTGTGCGACCCCATAGACGGCAGCTCACTAGGCTCCCCCGTCCCTGGGATTCTCCAGGCAAGAACACTGGAGTGGGTTGCCATTTCCTTCTCCAATACATGAAAGTGAAAAGTCAAAGTGAAGTTGCTCAGTCGTGTCTGACTCTTAGTGACTCCATGGACTGAAGCCTACCAGGCTGCTCTGTCCATGGGATTTTCCAGGCAAGAACACTGGAGTGGGTTGCCATTTCCTTCTCCAATGCATGAAAGTGAAAAGTCAAAGTGAAGTTGCTCAGTCGTGTCTGACTCTTAGCGACCTCATGGATGGCAGCCCACCAGGCTCCTCCATCCATGGCATTTTCCAGGCAAGAGTACTAGAGTGGGGTGCCATCGCCTTCTCCAGGGTATAGTCTAGAAAACACTTAATGTTGTTAAGCATCTACATTTGGGATTTAATTGAATTGAATAGAAGGTCATGGTTTTATTTGCTTGAACACTCTTTGTTTGACCTCTTAACCACAAAGAATGAAGTCTGACAACCCTGAAGCTTTCATGCTGTGAAGGAAGGACTTGTGTAGGCACTGCAGTTGGCAGTTCTAACTGTGCCCAGCCGTGGCATGTGTGAAAATGCTTTCAATGGGCTGCAGTCCACAGTCGTCTGTGCCCCCAGGCTGAGGCCCCAGACACATTGGAGCAGAGATAAGCCAATCTCACTGCACCCTGTCCAAAATTTAGACTGGCCAAATGCATGAGCATGAAACAAAAAATATTTGTGTTTTATTCCACTAAATTTGAAGTTGCTTGTTATTCAATAGATAACTGGAAAAGTAATAAGGAGATAATGTTTATAAATTATTTGGGAAAATTCTTGGCTCAAATAAGTGTCCAGCTAATGCTATTTTCTTGTTATTTTCAGGAATAAATATTCCATCTATTCCCTCCATCATCAATATTTTCTCTTACACCTTAAATCTTAGAAAAGATATAGGATTATCTCTATCTGACCTGTTATAATTCTCGACCTTATATCTTAATAGATCTAGGTTTTTAAACAGCATATTTTTAAGTCAGTATATTCTAGTTATAGTCTAACTGAAGTAAGCTAATATCCAAGAGAAAATATTCTTCAATAGGTCTAAGGAGATGCGTTTTCTTTCCTGGTCATTAATCATATTTTTTATAAACCATTACACAGAAATCAGTTTTTATAACATTAGAAATTCCTTCTAGGTTTCAAAGATGTTATTTTATTGCTTGTCTTCAAAATCCCTATGGATAAAATCTTGACCTTTTCTACCATTGTTCCTGTTTCCATTATGAATCGGTATGAATGGTTAGTAGAGGATGAGTGAAGTCTAAGTAAGGACTGTGACCTTCCATTTCAGATAATGTGTTCTCCTTAGACTGTACCTTCCTCCTTGATCATGTTAGTTTAGAACTATAACCCTATATACTGTTTTCACAGCAAATCACTGTGAATTTTAATGTATATTTTTTCTGCTGGCTGTGGTAACAGCTTGACTTACACTTCCCAGCAGGACCCTGATGCCCAGAAGAGTTATGCCCATCATTTGTCAGAAGTGCCTTGTCGATCCCTTCACTGGAACAGAATTTTCTCTCCCATCCTCTCATCTCTGATGCTGACTCTGTCCATGGTCTCAATCCCCTGCTGTTTGTTCAGAGTGCGCTGTCACTCTAGGAGGCCCTTGAAAGGATCCATTATCCATTGTGCAGGAAGATAAGAGTAGAAAGATATAAGAAAAGATAGCCTAGTGGTCCCGCTATGGTCTTTGGAGCCATACTACTGAGATTCATATCCGTTTCACAACTTACAGGTTATGTGACCTTGGGCAAATGACTTTGTTTTCTGTGCAAATGACTTCATTTTCTGTGCAATGGAAATGATAACACACAGTGTACTTGGGGTGATTGTTAAGTTACACAAAATGCATGAATAACTGGCATATAGTCTGTGCTTTAAAGCAGTGGACCCCAAACTTTTTGGCACCAGGAACTGGTTTAATGGAAGACAATTTTTCTGTAAACTAGAGTGGGGGGCATGGTTTCAGGATGATTCAAGTCTATTACACTTATTGTGCTCTTTATTTCTATTATTATTACATCAGCTTCACCTCAGATCCTCAGGCATTAGACCCCAAAGGTTGGAGACGCCTACTTTAAAGCAATGTCTGCCCTCGTCATGAATGTGATTCTTGTATTCCATCTATTAAAAAAAAAAAAAAAAAACAAACATGAAAGTCACTCAGTCGTGTCCAACTCTTTGCAACCCCACAGACTATACATATACATCCCTTATATTATCTCTTCATTCCTCTAAACTTTCCTTCTTATGTTTGATTTCCTATTTTTTCCATTATTTATAAGAACTCTGTTGTATTTGATAAGACAGAAGCAAAACTTTCTTTTTCAAAAACATAGTGACCAATCTGCATTTAATGCAGACACATCTGTCATAAGTATAAAAGCCCAGAATTCAAATTAACCCTTCTGTTTCTAAGCCCACTGTTAAGGTTAGCTTTAGCTTGAAAGCTATCCTGTTTGTTTTCACTACTTAATTTCTTAAAGCAATTACTTTTCTAACCTAGCACAACCAATTATCTTTTGGCCACATTGATTTGCTCCAAGGTTCAAAGACATTTTAAAAGTCATAGCCTTTTTCCACTCTTCCAAAGTTAACAGTGCTTCAGAACAAAGCTAAGGCTGTGAACAGATTTATATTGTGTGACAGGTCTACTTTCATTTCCAGGAAATTACCATGATTTCATAAGGTTGCTCAATTCCTTGCATATTGCAAACAAAGCCAAAACCATAGATGGACTTAGATATAATGCCTTTTCTCACCTGTTTTAGCAAGGGCAACTTCACCCCTGCCGGTGCAAGATTCATTTTTCAGGTGATAGGATATATTTTTCATAAGACAGTAATCTCTGTAATTCCTATTCATATACTAAACTCATATCCTAGAAATCCATTGAAAAATTACTGAAGGAAAACCTTCTGAAAATTAATGGCCGCAGGTTTATGTTCAGCAGTGTGATTATAATACATATCAAAAACAAATTGTTTATGGACATCCTCGAATAAAGTTACAAACTACAAACAGTCAAATATCTTTTGAGATACAATAGAGCATAAATATAATAATATTTAAATATAGCGAGTTAAGAAATAAATACTCCATTTGTCTTACATATTAAAGATAATTTTATTTCTAATTAATTGAAAATATCTTTAAAATTTTTTCTTCTGAAATTTCAAATCAGTTTTATTAAGGTATAATTTACCTATAATAAAGTGAACCAATTTTTAAAGTACAGTTCTATGAGTTTTGACAATGTATACAGCTAGGTAATCACCAACACAAACTACAAAATTTTTATCTATCTAAAAAGTTCCCTCAAGCTTCATTTTAGTCAGTTTCTGACCTTCTTTCAGCCCAGCTATTACCTGACTTACTTGGTCACTATAGATTAGGTTTCTTTTTTCTAGGGAAATTAAATGTACTATTTTATGTCTGACTTCTTTTGGTCAGAATAATGCTTTTCAGAATCACTCACATTGTGTGTTATCATTTGTTCATTCCTTTTCATTGCTGAATGCTATTCCTCATATGAATATAATAAGTGTGTTTATCCACCTGTTGGCAGGCATGTATGTTGTTACAACGTTTGCTACTAAGAATACTTAGTGCAAGCTTCTGTATAATCATAGGTCATTACTTTCCTGAGTAACTAACTTAGTGGTGAAATTATTCACTGCTGTGGTTTAGTCACTATGTTGTGTCCTGCTGCTGCTGTTGCTGCTGCTGCTGCTGGTAAGTTGTTTTAGTCGTGTCCGACTCTGTGCGACCCCATGGACTGCAACCCACCAGGCTCCCCCGTCCCTGGCATTCTCCAGGCAAGAACACTGGAGTGGGTTGCCATTTCCTTCTCCAATGCATGAAAGTGGAAAGTGAAAGTGAAGTTGCTCAGTCGTGTCTGACTCTTAGCAACCCCATGGAGTGCAGTCTACCAGGCTCCTCCGTCCAAGGGATTTCCCAGGCAAGAGTACTGGAGTCGGGTGCCATTGCCTTCTCCCATGTTGTGTCCTACTCTTCTGCAATCCCATGGGCCCACCAGCTTCCTCTGTCCATGGGATATCCCAGGCAAGAATATGGGATTGCATTGGCATTTCCTTCTCTAGGGGACCTTCCCGACCTAGGGATCAAGCACACGTCTCTGAATTGGCAGGTGGGTGCTTTACCACTGAGTCACCAGGGAGGCCCAGTGAAATTATTGGGCCTTATTATATGCTTAATTTTATCAGAAAATGTAAAAGTACTTTCCAGAGCAGTGGAAACAATGGAAATTACTGAGAGCCAAGTCTAATACTTTAATTTACTTCCTGTCTTAATCAACACTTTTAATTTTTTAAGACATTCAAGTTAATATTTAGTGACATCATGAAAAAGTTGGCTTAAAACTCAACATTCAGAAAACTAAGATCATGGCATTTGGTCCTATAACTTCATGGAAAATAGATGGGAAAACAATGGAAACAGTGACAGACTTTATTTTCTTGGGCTCCAAAATCACTGCAGATGGTGACTACAGCCATGAAATGAAAAGACGCTTGCTCCTTGGAAGAAAAGTTATAACCAACCTAGACAGCATATTAAAAAGAAGAGACATTACTTTGCTGAAAAGGTCAGTATAATCAAAGCTATATTTTTTCAAGTAATCACATATGGATGTAAGAGTTGGACTATAAAGAGAACTGAGCACTGAAGAATTGATGCCTTTGAATGGTGGTGTTGGAAAAGATTCTTGAGAGTCCCTTGGACTTCACAGAGATCCAACCAGTCAATCCTAAAGGAAATCCATCCTGAATATTCATTGGAAGGACTGATGCTGAAGCTGAAACTCCAAAACTTTGGCAACCTGATACAAAGAACTGACTCATTGGAAAAGACCCTGATGCTGGGAAAGATTGAAGGCAGAAGGAGAAGGGGATGACAGAGGATGAGATGGTTGGATGGCATCACCAACTCAACGGACATGAGTTTGAGCAACCTCCAGGAGTTGGTGATGGACAGGGAAGCCTGGCTGCTGCAGTCCATGTCCATGGGGTCAGAAAGAGTTGGCCATGACTGAGTCACTGAACTGACTGGACATGTTAAGTTCCATCTTTTTATTTATACAGAAGTTATCTTGCTTTTTTTTTTTTTCAATTCTTGAAGTGAAATCTTACAGTATTGATATTTGAATATTGAAAATGCCAAATCATTTTCCCCTTCCTTAGAAAGTACTTATATATTTATCCTAATCATTACTTTATCTGTATTCCAGGAATTTGCTATGCTCTGAAATTCCATGATCAGAAGACCCTGGTGGGCTACAGTCCCTGGGATCACAAAGAATCAGACACAACTGACTGGTTACCCCACCAAACCATTCTCAATATTATTCAGTGTAAAACTTTTTTTAATTTCATTTGAGCTATCTTCTTACACATGAATTTAATAGAGCTGCAATATTTAATTTCCAAATATTTGGAGAATTTTTGTATGTCTTTTGCATTATTTATATCAATTTAGTATTTTGATGTTATAAGCAGCATTATTTTAAGCTTATTTTATAGCTCTTCATTGTTGGAATATAAACATCCAGCCGAATTTTATGTATTGAACTTTCTTCCACTGTTTTTGCTAAACTCAGGTATTTGTTCTCATGGCCTTTTTTTCTAGATTTCTTAATATCTTCTGTGTTCATATAATGTTTTCTGCAAATAAAGACAGTTTTACTTAATCCTTTCCAATTTGTACTCCTCTTATGTAAGTATCATAACAGCACATGGGATATAATTTCCACTTTCCCTCCTTTTAAATGTGGTGTATTTTATGGCCTCATATATATCTATTATGGTGAAGATTCCATGTACATTTGAAAAGGACATGCATTTTGTCATTGTTGGATGGGGTGTTCTCTAAATGTCAATTAGGTCATGATAGGTAACAATGTTGGTCACATCTTCTAGATTGTTTCTGTTTTTTTTTTTTTTCTACTGCTTTCTCTGTCAATTACAGAAATCAGAGTGCCGTAGTCTGCAATTCTAATTGTGGCTATATCTGTTTCTTCTTTCAGATCTGTCAAATTTTGCTTCAAGTATTTTGAAGCTGTTTTGCCTTGCCTATTCTTTAGGATTGTTATGTCTTCTTGAAAAATTCATCTATTTTATTTTTATAAAATATCTCTCTTTATCCCTGTCTACATTCTTTTACCAAATTTTATTTTGTCTGACATTCACACAGTCAATTCAGTTCTCTTGTGTGTAGAGTTTGCATGATTTCTATTTTTCCATTCTTTTACTGTTAACGTGTGTTTGAATTTAAAGTGTCTTATTTTCTTAATTAATACAGTTTTATGCTACATTTTAATGTCTGAATAGAGCTGTTTTTTAGCCCAGTTTTTTGTTTGTTTACATTGGGGTGATATGTCTGGTACTGTTATTTATTCATGGCTGAATTTTTTCTATATATTTTTATCTCTGATTTGCTGCATACATGGTATTTAGTCTATACATATTGTCACCTTAATGTTAATGACTACAAGACGTAATACTTTTCTTATTTCTTGGTAATACCCCTTTCCACATTGAATAACCATTTGCATTAAGTTTTATGATTCAAAGTGAAATGAGTATTGCCTGTGTAGAAATGGCATTTATCATCAAGATGCATTTGTAAAAATCTCTAGGGACAAAAACATATCTATCTACATACTTCAAATATGAGCCACACTGTGGATGAAAATCTCAACTCCTCCATCCATGAAATACAAGCAAAGGAAGCATAGCATTTCTTAAATAAAATGACACATACCTGCAACATTACTTATACGATATTTAGATAAACAGAACAAAGTCTGTTATGTTAATAATCTGGTAGAATTTATATTAAAAATCTTGTAAAAATTTTATTAAGAGGAGTACTATAATCACATGTAATTAATGAGTTTATCCTATAAAGATTTTTTCAAATTTGTGTCTTAAACATTATTTTTCTCAATTTTAACACAAGTTCTTCATGAATAATTATCTCAATGTTATAAAAGTCTATTGATTTGTCATTCCTTTCATCTTCTTTATATATTGATATAATATTCCCTTAATTTTCATCTTTGTATACTATCTGTAGCATTTTTAAATGGTAGAAGTTGATTTCTTTCCACCCTGAAACTGATTTCTAAGATAAAATTATAGATAGATATAGACCATTATTTTAAATTCAACATATTAAATCCCACCAAAATTTTACTGAATTTAGTTATTATTAGAAGTTATCCATTGTTTTGGATTATCTACTATTTGCCATGAAGAAAGAGAACCTGATATACAATAGTACCTGATATCACACCTTTTAATTTCAGCCATGAAGAATGGTTTTTATATAGAACTTAATGTGGTCTTCAAAGAAATTTAACTGCTGAAATAATATAGTCCTATGAAAACTGAAATTTCTTACATAAATATGTCTGCATTTTGCCTAGTGCCTATGATTTTATGAAGAAATAAACTGAATGTGTGGGAAAACACCAAAATTTTGGGGTGAAGGGAATTTTTAAACAATATTTTTTCTTTTGAAATATTTTAAACTAAAGGAAGTTTTAAACATTACTGTTCTTATAATAAAAGCCACCTACTAATTCTTTCAAATTTTCAAATTTAATACTCATATTAAAATTTTTAGTGAATAAAATTCTGGAGATAAAAATCTTTTATGTACCCCTGATGAATTCCATTCCCATTTTTCTCTTCCTCATTCACTGTCACTCAGTCATGTTCAACTCTGTCCATGGAATTTTCCAGGCAAGAATATTGGAGCAAGATGTCATTTCCTTCTCCAAGGTATATTCCTGACCCAGGGATTGAACCCACATCTCTTGAACCTCCTGCATTGGCATGCAGATTCTTTCCCACTGTGCCACTTGGGAAGGCCTGAGTCATATTTGGAATATTTTAAAAGTATATTGAAAGTATATTTGGGATACTTTAAAAGTATATTTGAAAGTGAAACTGTTAATCCATATTATGTTCATTTTCAATATTTATAAAACTAACCGAACTGATTATACAAATTTACAAGATTATCAACAGTAGAGTCAATAGAATATTTTTATAGGTTGATTTTAATGGAAATAAAAAATCATATCAACATTTTCCTAGTCATATTTTATAAGATATAGGGACTCAAATGACATATTTTTATTTAACTATTTCAGGGTATTTCAAGAAAACTGAAATTATCTTTACTGTCCATGTTACTAAAGTACATGAGTCTTAGTTTTTAGCAGTTAATAATTGGTTATACATTTAGAACTCTCCTTGCTTCAGATCATTGTGTAACACTCAAGTAAAACATTATTGCCCCTTTTTCCCTGGTTATACAGTTTCTATATCTTCTATAGCAGTTGCAATAATAAACATTTTTCTAGAGGCTACTATCCACGCTAAAAGTACGCTCAGATCACTTTAATTTTTCATGATAAGTTCTGAAAGCACCAAGTGGAATGTTTCATGCACTGAACACAGCCTGCTGACTTCCCAGTGTCATGCTACATTTCCTGCACACCAGGCTTCTCACTTGATTTGTGTTTCTTTTAATCCCAGGTTGTTCCTGTGCCATCTCTGGTCTCCTGAGATGGATGCTGTCTTCTCTTTCCATATTGCCGTCCCTTCAGTGCATTTCTGAAGCTGCAAAAGTAACGTGATTAGAGGTACTTGAGGACTTTATTCCTGATTATGATCCAATCACTTACTGCAGTGACAGATCATGTATCTATATTATATAGACCCTGTCCGGGTTTGATAAATCAATCCTTTCCAAGTTTAAACATTTTAACAACAAAAGAGATAAATGTTGAAAAGACTTGATCTTGCATCAGACATCTTCGAGTGCATTTTCCTGGGTCTATCATTGTCTTACATTGTAGCGGCTAAGAGATCAAATACTACATTTTTTATACTAACATAATTTCAATTCAACACTTTGAAAGAGATTTTAGCTTCCTAAATATTTAAGAGAACAATGGAAGAGTGGAAGCAGGCATGTCCTCTGTGTTGAGTGCTGTCTGCTCCTGCATGCCAGGCACTATAAGGTACTGTCTACAACAAACCATGCTGATTTTCACGAACATACACCTTCTTCACTGAGAGCAACCAACCACATGCCACTCCTAAACACTCAAGAAAGAAACAACGCTTTAGGCCATACTGCACTTCCTCTCACATAGTTATCTCTGGCTATCAGTTCAACAGGCAGTAGAAATGGGAGAAATTTTCTAGACCCTTGAGATCTCAGGCACTGACTAGATGGTCATTATGGATAGAAAGAAAAGTAATACCAGAAAATGACCCAAAACCCCCGTTCAGAAGATAGATCAAAGTCGCCATCAGGTATTTTTGAGCACTGAGGCTCCTTATGATGGACCCGTGGGTGTTACCTCCATATCCTCAGAGCATGATGCCACACCAAAGGCTACAGAGCCACCTGGTCACCTGCCCCTTAAAATCAAACGATTAGCAGTCATTTCCATCTATTTCTTGTATTCAAAATCCTTCTAGGTGATATTTTTTCCAAGGAGCAAAATGAACAGTTAATTGCATCAGTTCAAAGTGACACTCTCTTATAATCAATTCATTTAATAAGACGTAAACATTGAATGCTTGTGATATATAATTTACATCATAATTTCAAGCAACTTGTATTACAGTCCCCAGGCCTAACAGAATGACCTTCTAAAGAGCATTACAAGGGCTTTTTTGTTATTTAACCAAGGACAAATTTGGTGAAAGATCGTTTCCAGTACATATTATCAGTTCAATTCATACACTCAGTTGTGTCCAACTCTTCCATGGACAGCAGCATGCCAGGCTTCCCTGTCCATCACCAACTCCTGGAGTTTACTCAAACTCATGTCCATTGAGTCAGTGATGCCATTCAACCATCCCATCCTCTGTCATCCCCTTCTCTTCCCACCTTCAGTCTTTCCCAGCATCAGGGTCTTTTCCAATGAGTCATTCTTTGCATCACATAGCCAAAGTATTAAAGCTTCAACATCAGTCCTTCCAATGAATATTCAGGATTGATTTCCTTTAGGATTGACTGATTTGATCTCCTTGCAGTCCAAGGGGCACTCTCAAGAGTCTTCTCCAACACCACAGTTCAAAAGCATCAATTGTTCAACACTCAGCTTCCTTTGCGGTCCAACTTTTATATCCTTACATGACTGCTGAAAAAAACCAAAGCTTTGACTAGATGAACCTTTGTCGGCAAAGTAATGTCCCTGTTTTTTTATATGTTACCTAGGTTGGTCATAGCTTTTCTTCCAAGGCGCAAGTGTCTTTTAATTTCATGGCTGCAGTCAGACTCTATGATAATTTTGGAGGTCAAGAAAAGAAAGTCTGTCACTGTTTCCACTGTTTCCCCATCTATTTGCCATGAAGTGATGGGACCAGATGCCATGGTCTTAGTTTTCTGAATGTTGAGTTTTAAGCCAACTTTTTCACTCTCCTCTTTCACATTCATCAAGAGGCTTTTTAGTTGCTCTTCACTTTCTGCCATAAGGGTGGTGTAATCTGCATATCTGAGGTTATTGATATTTCTCTGGTCAATCTTGATTCTAGCTTACGCTTCATACAGCCCAGCATTTTGCATGATGTATTCTGCATATAACTTAAATAAGCAGGGTGACAATATATTGCCTTGACATACTCCTTTCCCAATTTGGAACCAGTCCATTGTTTCATGTCTGGTTCTAACTGTTGTTTCTTGACCTGCATACAGATTCCTCAGGAGGCAGGTCAGGTGGCCTGGCATTTCCATGTAAAGAATTTTCCACAGTTTATTGTGATCCATACAGTCAAAGGCTTTAGCATAATGACTGAAGCAGAAGTAGATACTTTTCTGGAATTATCTTGCTTTTTCTATGATCCAACAGACGTTGTCAATTTGATCTCTGGTTCCTCTGCATTTCCTAAATTTGGCCTGAACATCTGGAAGTTCTTGGTTCACATACTGTTAAAGCCTAGCTTGGAGAATTTTGAGCATTACTTTGCTAGCATGTGAGATGAGTGCAATTGTGCAGAAGTTTGAGCATTCTTTGGCATTGCCTTTCTTTGGGATTGGAATGAAAATAGACTTTTTCAAGTCCTGTGGCCATTGTTGAGTTTTCCAAATTTGCTGGCATATTGACTTCAGCACTTTCACAGCATCATCTTTTAGGACTTGAAATAGCTCAGTAGGAATTCCATCACCTCCACTGGCTTTCCTCCTAGTGCTGCTTCCTAAGATGCATTTGACCTCGTATTCCAGGATGTCTGGCTCTAGGTGAGTGATCACACCATCATGGTTATCTGGGTCATGAAGATCTTTTTTGTACAGTTCTTCTGTGTATTCTTGCCACCTCTTCTTAATATCTTCTGCTTCTCTTAGGTCCATACCATTTCTGTACTTTATTATGCTCATCTTTGCAAGAAATGTTCCCTTGGTATCTCTAATTTTCTTGAAGAGATTTCTAGTCTTTCCCATTCTATTGTTTTCTTATGTTTCTTTGCATTTATATGTTAAGAAGGCTTCATTATTTCTCCTTGTTATTCTTTGGAACTCTGCTTTCAGATAGATATATCTTTCCTTTTCTCCTTTGCTTTTAGCTTCTCTTCTTTTCTCAGCTATTTGTAAGGCCTCCTCAGACAACCATTTTGCCTTTTTGCGTTTCTTTTTCTTGGGGATGATTTTGATCATAGCCTCCTGTACAATGTTACAAACCTCTGTCCACAGTTCTTCAGGCACTCTGTCTATCAGATTTAATCCCTTGAATCTATTTGTCACTTCCACTGTAGAATCATAAAGGATTTGATTTGGGTCATACCTGAATGGTCTAGTGGTTTCCCTACTTTCTTCAATTTAAGTCTGAATTTGGCAATAAGGACTTCATGATCTAAGCCACAGTCAGCTCCCTGTTTTGTTTTTGCTGACTGTATACAGCTTCTCCATCTTTGGCTGCAAAGAATATAATCAATTTGATTTTGGTGTTGACCATCTGGTGCTGCCCATGTGTCCATCTTAGTACATATTTTGCTGCTGCTGCTGCTAAGTTGCTTCAGTCGTGTCCAACTCTGTGCGACCCCATAGATGGCAGCCCACCAGGCCCCACCATCCCTGGGATTCTCCAGGCAAGAACACTGGAGTGGGTTGCCATTTCATTCTCCAATGCATGAAAGTGAAAAGTCAAAGTGAAGCCGCCCAGTCGTGTTTAACTCTTAGTGACCCCATGGACGGCAGCCTACCAGGCTCCTCCGTCCATGGCAGAAGGAGCATTTTCATTTCCTCCATCCATCTTCTAGGCAAGAGTACTGGAGTGGGTTTCCATTGCCTTCTCTTAGTACATATTTTAGTGATACACTAAGATCATACCCTGGGCTTCCCTGGTGGCTCAGTGGTAAAGAATCCTCCTGCCAATTTAGGAGATGGTGGTTCGATCCCTGGGCCAGAAAGATGCTGTGCAGAAGGAAATGTCAACCCTCTCCAGTATTCTTGCTTGGGAAGTCTCATGGACAGAGAAGCCTATCGTCTGTTGGTTCCAACTGAGTTGGACACAACTGTTTTTCTTTCTTGTGTGCTGTCGTGTCTGAAACTTTGCAACCCCATGGACTATACCCATCAGAGTCCTCTGTCCATGGAAGTTTCCAAGCATACTCCAATACTGGAGCAGATTGCCATTTCCTTCTGCAGGGCACCTTCCCAACCCAGGGATGAATCCCTGGCTCTTGAGTCTCCAGCATCTGCAGGTAGATTCTTTGCCACTCTGCTACCTAGAAATCCCGGAATCCCGGGACATGACTTAACAACTGTCAACCACAAATTGGCGCTGGGCAAGGGCATTTGCCATCTTCCTCTACAGAGATTGAATCCTGTGCTGCTGTAACTGTTGACCTCTGACATGCCCTGAAGGAGTTCAGGGTGGAGAGTGAAGTGCTTCATGCTCCAGGGAAACTGGTGAAACAGGTCTTTAGATAGCCATTTTCAGGAACTGATTTCATGATCCCAATCCTTGCATCTCCTCAGATGTAAAGTGAAAGTGAAGTTGCTCAGTCCTGTCCGACTCTTTGGACCCCATGACCTGTAGCCTACCAGGCTCCTCCATACAGAAAAGCATTTAATCCCTTCTTGGTGACATCAGCTCCTTGTGACTAGCAGAAAACCTGTTGTAAAGTAAGTGCTTGGTTGCACTGAACTCCCCCTTCACCAAAATCTTAAATATTGACCTTCCCCCACTGCCTTTTTGGAACAGTCTCTCAGGGCTATCTGAGGTGCTGTCTCCTGGGTTGCAGTCCTCATTATGCCCCAAGTAAAACTTAACTCACACCTCTCACCTTGGGCATCTTCTTAGACAACATAACGACAGGGTCATACTGTAGGCAATGTCTACAACAGTGTAATATGAAATCGGTTTATTGGAACTTGTTTATAACTTTTACAATTAAGTATCTACCTGAACTGGTCCACTGGGTACTAGGTACCTTACGTGCATTGTCATGTTTAATCCTCAGTGATGCTGAACCGACCTTCCAGAGATTAAGGATTTATTTAAGGTCAAACAGCTAGTAAAGAGGCAGAACCATGTCTTTCGCTACAGAAATCTCTTCTCTTTCCCATGCCCTCTCTCTTCCATTGTAATCTAAGCTGTACTCACTGTGTGTGTGCATGTGTGTGTGTATGTTTAAGTAGAAAAATGCTAACAAACGAAAACAGTATGAGATTACATCCATGAAATATCAATAGCATCTAGTTCCTTCTTTGAAGAGGAAAAAACTAGGCTAAATGCTGCCCAATTTTAGAGTGTTAGTCAAGGTTGGAAGTTCCCTAAATCTCTATCATAATCAGGCCTTCCAGAGTCCAGAAGATGGGGTGAAAAGAGTTTCTATTGAAATCTGGTGACCTTGCCAATACATGTAAGATACTTACAGGCAAGCAGAGTAAACTCATTTCTGAAAGGAATACAAATTGGTCTAACACTTCATAGTTAATAGGAGGTACAAGCAAGAAACAAAGATCCAGGCTAACTTCACCAAGGCATCAATTCCTTTGCTTTGAATGTGTAGTGGCATTTTCCAAAAACTATAGAAGGGAAGGATTATCAAAAGTTCAACAATTTAGTCATGATCAGATGCACATGACTCTACCTAAGTTTAGTGATATTCAATGATTTTTTTTGGGGGGAGGGGTAAAGGCCACTTGTGGGTAACTGCTTCTACCTTGTGTTGTTTGGGTACATTTCCTTTAAGTGCAGGGTTTTATTCTAATAAATGTGCAGGTGGTACAATAAAATGCCTTATGTTGTGGTAAGTAAATACTTCCTGGGGAGCAAGCTGTCCCCATCTTTGCAATGAATCACGCTCCAACAGAAAACTTCCCTCAGTGGGTTTGTAGCATCTGGGATATGTTAGTTCATGTGATATGGACAGGCAGTTTATCGTCATGGAGGAGTTTATGTACCATATAGCCAAACCATCCCCAAGAGTTATATGACCCCTAAAATGAAATGTTTCCAAGAAGATCTTTCTGGGGCATATATAAATTCTCCATAATGTTAGTCATTTCAAAGTATGGGAGAAGAAGCAAGAATTGTACTTGTAAGAGTAGAAACACTTACAATCAGAATATGTGGGAGCTGAGCTGATGATTTAAAATTTATTGGAACGTGATAGGAGTCCTCATTAACCACTCTGAGCTATTTGTAATAAATAAACTCCAGTAATTTTTATCTGTGTTATGATTCATCATGTTGCTCTAATTCCTGGCAAATCCTTCTTGATTATTTTGCTCTGCAAAGCATATTATTAATGTCTTTTTTAACAGTCTCCATATTCCTGGTAGCAACCTAGACTTTATTTTAAAAGATTCCATTTCCACTTTAAGCTTTTTACAGAAATTTAATATTTGGATTCTAAGAAAATGTCTCTGTCAAAATGTGCAATATTGATACCTTTATCTAATCTATTCCATGGAAACAATCAATCAACTGAATTATATTCCTCTTTACAGGAAAAATATATTATTAAATTCATGAGACTCCATTGTGTTATAAGAAATCATGTATCATATCCATATCTCTCTGTATAGACATACTATTTACAAGCAAACAAGTAGATCATAGACTGTATACTCATAAAATACTTAAAGTCTTAGCCTTACATCTTGAATAGCACAGTGTAATGAGGATGGTATTAACCTTAGCATCAGAGGTTTTGATTTAAATTTAACTTTGCTGTGCTGTGCTATGCTTAGTCGCTCAGTCTGGTCTGACCTTTTGCAACCCCATGGACTGTAGCCCACCATGCTCCTCTGTCCATGGAAATTCTCCAGGCAAGAGTTTCCATGCCCTCCTCCAGGGGATATTCCCAACCCAGGGATTGAACCCAAGTCTCTCACATTGCAGGCGGATTCTTTACCATCTGAGCCACTAGGGAAGCCCAAATCTAACTTTACCACAAACAAAATTTGTAATCTTGGCTTTTGCAGATCTTGTTTGTTTATTTATTTATTGAACCAATTTAAGCATCAGATTATTTATTTATAAAAACCATTAATAATGCATATTTCTGCAGATTTGTTTGTAGATCTTTAAAGGGCAGAAATAGTGTCTAAAACAGTGATTAGATCATAAAAGAGATTATATAAGCCTTATTTACTCTTGTCTTCCCTTTTTCTGGAGTGTATAACCTATCAGTTTTCCATTGTGAATACACATGCATTGGCCAATTGACTTCAATCAGATTATAAAGGTATTTTTGCAAAATAATTTTAGAATAATGTGATTTTATTTTTCAAATCAACTCTTAATATTCAGTTAATAATTACTGTGTATTGTCAGGAATTAAATGAAGTAAAATGACTGTAATGATATGTGTATATATGCACATATATAATATATGTATATATTTAATGATAGTTTTTTAAAAGAACAACTGTGCTTGTGTATATGTATATATATATAATTATTCAGCATAAACAATATTATTTTTGATATAGAATCATGTTTTTTAAATTAGACAAAAATGTATGTACCTGAGTGAAAAATGTACATAAGATTTCTTTTTTAAGAATTTTTCCTGTAGTGTTTTTGTTAGCAGTAAAAAATAAAAAAATGAAAATTTCTCCAACCATGCAGGCACAAACAGACACAGAGTATTTGCAGGCTGGGAATAGGGACACAGATATAGAGAACAAACTGTTGAACACCGTGGTGGGGAGAGGAGCTGGGATGAATTGGGGGATTGGGATTGACATATGTGCACTGACATGTGTAAAACAGATCGCTACTGGGAACCTACTGAATAGCGTAGGGAGCTCAGCTCCATGCTCTCTGGTGACCTAGAGGAGTAAGATGGAGGGGAGGGAAGTCCATGACAGAGGGAATATATGTATACCTATGGCTGTTTCACTTCATTATATAGCAGAAACTAAACAACCTTGTAAAGCAGCTATACCCCAATTTTTTAAATGAATTATTGGAAAAGAGAAGTAAAAATCTTTTCTTATAATATGTTGTGGATAGAATCAATTTATTGCTCCTTTTTTGTTAATAGTGAAAAAAAATGGAAAATGTGTAGAGTATATATGTCGCAACTATTAGATGAACATGAATAGAAAACAGTTCTTGAGGTGGGGAGGTGGATTATGAAGTTCTTTCTCTTCTATATTGCATATCTTTCTAATGTTTAGACTTTGTATTACTTTGCATATTTCAGTGTATAACAACTTATGTTAAAAAAAAATATGATTTTCTAACTAAAAATAACTTGAAAGCTTGTCCATTAAGGCCAATAACCAAAGTAATTTCACACTTTATCTCTCAGTTAATCTACTTTATAGATTTGTGGAAATAATTGGAAATAATGCATGGGAGACCAGTCTGCAATGCATAGTTCTATCTCATAATTTGAAATCTGAAGATGGATTTGCTTTGAACTATTGATAAGATTATCTTGCCCACCACTAATTCCAGGTGGAAGACAATGCAGTAAATGGCTCTTACAGAGATAAGACACTGCCTTCTTTAGCACCCAGGTTTAACTCCTTCAGACCAGGCTATCCTCATCAGTCAGTAGAGCAAAGTAAATCTCACACTTCAAAAAGAAAAGCTCCAATACAAAAAAAAAAAAAAAAAAGTTCCTGCGTATTATTATACTAGCCCCATGCAAAACGGCCATCTGATTCTTTCTTTGTTTATTCAAATGCATTATTCCCCATATGTAAATCACTTCCAGATATTCATATTGATGGTCTAGAGTACTGAAGCAAGACAGTCTGGGCCATAAAATTATCTAATCATCATAAAGTTATCTGGAAAAGCATAGCTAAACTGAAAGGCCTGTGTTAAAGTAGGCTGGCTCATTGGCAGTGGATGCTGTTCCTTTCTAGTTTTTCAGCAATGAGAATGAAAAACCAAGAGAGTAGAAGGCAGCTCCCAAAACAGCATTTGGCAGATTGAAGCAGTTAGGACCTAATAAGTATCATATTAGTTGTACTAATATTTGCTGCCCTTCACCCAAGGAAATTTCCATAATTATTATCATGTATTTACATCACCAAATGAAATTCTGTATTTGCATTGTGGTTTAAAAGGCATACTGATTGTGATTTGATTAGTCATTAGCATATCAAATATGCAATATCAAGCTTTGGAAAGGTTGGAGGCTAGATTTCACTATCCTCAAACTGGGTGATTAATTGTATCTCTTTGAAAAAATGTGTTCATGATGACCTCCAATGTGTACATGTATCAGATTTGCCTCCCTGTAATGACCTTATTAGGCTTTCCTGGTAGCTCAGACAGTAAAGTATCTGCATGCAACGTGGGAGACCTGGGTTCAATCCCTGGGTTGGGAAAATTTCCCTGGAAGAGGGCATGGCAACCCACTCCAGTATTCTTGCCTAGAGAATCCCTATGGACAGAGGAGCCTGGCAGGCTACAATCCATGGGGTAACAGTCGGACATGACTGAGCAACTAAGCACAATGATCCTATATAGGTCTAGACAATAAGATGTCTTATGCCCCATTTCAGTGAGCAGTGCTGAAATTTTTGTATGTATTATTAGATGTCTATATTTGGGATAAATCTCAGTTATGATCAGAAAACCAATTTCAACATTCCTAATAGGAAAGTGAAATTTGAAATTCCTTTCTAAACCAAGCAACATTTAGATCTATACAATCTTAAAATTTGTTCACCAGGTTTGTTTTAGGGAACTGTATTAAAAACAGGTTATTTTGGAAAATTTTGAGAACTGAGAAAAACCTGGACGTTATTAAGATGAAATTGTAGCTTTTAATTCAATATAATAAAAAAATTTTTTTTTGAATGCTTATGTGCCACCCACAAAGAAGTTCACCAAGAGAGAGAAAGGGAAGGTGGGTTGGGGGGTTGGATAGCAATGAGGAGAGAAAGAGAATCTTTGGCTTTAGAGAGCTTACCATTGAGAAGGAGTTATCATGAAAAAAATATTGATAATAGCTATAATTTATTGCCTACTTATAAGAATAATACTATTAATATTATTACCACTATATCAATACTATGTCTCTTATGTCTCCTGCTTTCGAAGGTGAGTTCTTTACCACTAGCGCCACTTGGAAAGCCCTATATCAGTGCTAATATTAATCAATACTAATAAATATTCTACATAATATCAATGCTAGTAAATATTTTCAGAATGTTTACTATTCTCTGGGCACCATCCAAAATATTCTCAACATTATCTTGGCTAACCTGTCCACAAGTCTATGAGTTTACATGCACCTGTCATGGAAGGGGACACTGTAACTTAGAGATATTACTTAAGCTAGAAAACGGTAGGATTTATCTGGTTCCAAGAGTCTGTTGAAAAGCAACTTACAGAATTCTAAACAATATATATAGGACGAGACAAAATACATCCTGTGAGAGTACTCAAGCCAGGATTGTTAATGCCGACATGGCAGGTGGCTTTACCTGTTTTGCTCACTGATATACACCATTTCTAGAAATGTATCTAGTAAATAAATAAAAGATGCTCAGGAAAGATGTGTGGCATTGAATTACATCTCAGGGAGATAAATTTGCATTCTTTAGGTATGGGAGTTAGAGTGGGAGAAAAGATTCAGAAGGATTATCTGAAGAAAGTTTTGAAGGCCTAGTGTATGCATGCTCAGTCACTTCATCACATTTGACTCTTTGCAACCCTATGGACTGTAGCCCACCAGGCTCCTCTGTCCATGGGATTCTCTAGGCAAGAATGCTGGAGTGAGTTGCCATGCCTCCTCCAGGGATTTTCCCAACCCAGGGATCTAACCCATGTCTCCTGTGTCTCCTGCATTGGAGTCAAATTCTTTACCACTGAGCCATCAGGGAAGCCCTTTTAAAGGTCTCACTGGCATCCAACTGTTAAGTTCTCACTTGCTAACTCTTCCACCCACTACAGTCCTCCTGATAGCAAGGACAACTGAAGCCCTCTTGGAACACTCTTCAAGTTAAGGGGATCTCCAGAGTCACTTTCTGAATGTTAAGGAAAGAAGGTCTGGGTAGCTCAGTACCCAGACCCATTTTTTTCCCCATTTTTTAGATATAAGGCTGATGTTAGATAAGTTTTTATTTAGGAAAAAAAAATAGTAACTGAAAATAAGTCAGTCACTCAAAAGGAATGAGAGTTTTAAGCATCCTAAATTCTTTAATGGCGGCTCTTGGATTATCACTGCTCAAGCAAGTTCTAACCCAACCAAGATGCTGGAAGGAAGAGTACACAGGCCAGCAAGGGTGATCAGGCCATCAGGCCAGCAAGGGTGATGAAGCCCATCAAGCCAGATGAAGGCCCCTCAGGCCAGGAAGGGTGATGAAACTCATGGCTGCCTGTTTCCACATTCTGGGTTCACCTGTGTAGTAACCATAAGCATAATTAACTCATCCAACAATAATCCAGGCCAACCCCAACAAAGACAATGAGGAGCTTTGTCAATATGAACTGACAAAAAGAAGAGAGTGGAATGACTGCTTTCTGGCCACATATAGGGATAAAGGAATGCCTTGTTCTATTGATATGGATGCCTGGAGATCACAATAAAGAGCCGATGCAATCTGTTCTGTGGGAAAGACAAAGAAATGGAAGCAACATTTAAAGAAAAGTCTGAGAATAAATTTCTCGGGCATGCAAATACTGATTAAGTGTCAATACTGTGCCAGTCCTCTTACCAGGCACAGTGGATGCAGAAAAATTTCTGTTCTCAAAATAATAGGCCTTTAAAGGAACAGATACACACCCAATGAGTTCAATGAGAGTAGGTCTGTGCTCATTATGATCAAGTAGGAAGACAATATTGGGGAAGGGGGATCATCTGAAGCAGGAAGAGGAAACCAGTGGTTTGGAAAGTATAATGAGATGGGATGGACATGTTACAATAGACATTAAAAGCACAGAATTGAAAAAAATATAAGAAAAACTTATCCTAAGTAGAGTTTAGTCAGACTAATTTTGATACTAATATTTATACTTACTAGATACAACCACTAACTAGCAAATATCTAGAAAAGGACAGGTATTTGACCATAACTTCTGATTTTATTATACTAGTCACTCTGGAACAATTTAATTTCTCCATGACAGTGATGCCTAGGAAAGAATAAGAGATGTAATATATCTAGGTTTTCATTAAGTCCTCTGACACTGATTTATATGCCATTCTTCATCAAGAAATTTGGAATGTTTTGTGAGGTCAGTGGATAACTGCAGGAAAGCTCATGCCGATAGGTGATGATCAATGATTGTGTGACAACCTGGGGTCATGAAGAGTGGTCCCACTGTGGTCAGTTCTGAGGTCCAGTGTTTTTGTACATTTTATTAATGATTGGGAAGATAGCCTCACCCTCAGCTTAATGAGTACACTATCTCTTCCCATCTGGGAAGACTGCCAGCACTACAAGGCACAAAAATGGAATTCAAATGTCCCTGGTTAATTGGAAATTGGTCTATCAAAAGTGTGAATTAAGCCATAGGGACACACCCTCTATATTTAGGGAATAATCAGTAGCTACTTGAGTATAAGCATTAACGCTCTAGCATAACCCCTAGAGAACTCTTTATTGACCACATTCAGTTTACAACAGAAATCCAGTTTGTTAACGGTATTCACAGTGCCTAGTATGTCCTAGGTGGAGTACGGTTCTTCTCTTTACTTTTCTCATCTTAAAAAAAGGATTTCAGGGAAAGAGATAGCCAGCAAATGTCATTTGATGAAATATAATGTGTCAGATTTCTTTTATTCTAAATAATTCTTCATATCCCTTTTTACAAATAGTAAGGTTTCAAGCAATATTTATTAAACGAATAAATGACATGAGGAAATAACAGACATTAGATTATGACTGAAGTAGAAGTCACTCATTTCTATTAGCTTTAGTCGCTAAGTCATGTTTGACTTTCTGCAACCCCATAGACTGTAGTCCGCCAGGCTCCTCCATCCATGGGATTCTCCAGGCAAGAGAACTGAAGTGGGTTGCCATTGCCTTCTCCAGGAGATCTTCCCAATGCAGGGATTGAACCCAGGCATTGCAAGTGGATTCTTTACCATCTGAGCCTTAGTCATTTAAATGGCACTTATTGTTCTTTTGCTATTTTCCAGATATGTGTTCATCATTGGAAATACAGTAATAAGGAGTCATTGAGCCAGCTCAAAAGGAGAAAGCAGGCAGTTAAAAAAAAGAAAGAAAAGAAATACAATGGTATGTGGCAAATCAAATCATGTAAGAGATAAAAATCAGAACATAAGACAATAGAGAATAAGAAGCTATCTATACTGAAGCAGGAACCATGATCTGGCCAAGGTAAAATTTGATTAATTAATGGCTTGAACTGAAGTTTCAAGGATGAGTTATTTTTAATGATGGGGCATATGTGTATGTTTGTATGAATAACTGCGTGCGTATATGAGTATGAGTGTGGGAGGGGCAGCAGGAGGAGAGGAGATTTTTCTTTCTCGAAGAGGAAACAGAATTGGCAAAGACACATGATAGATTTTGCTAGGGGATTTACCAACAATCCCTTCCCTCCCTTTAGAAACGATAACACTAGAGACAAGATGGCTTAAATAAAATCAAATGAAATTTAACTTAGGCATAAGATTGTCTGTTAGTGCTTTAACATTGGGAAGGAATGTTCACACAATATTGATATTTGTTCCTAGAAGTCATTTAAAATGGAATTTTTAAAACTCTATTGAATAAAAGATTCTTTAAATTCTATATTGCTTTACAATTTTCAAAACTTTTATATACATGGTTTCATATAATCACATAATGACCCTTTTTCCCATACCCTTTTCTTCTATATTGCTGCTTCTACTTTTGTTCTCCCTAATTTATTTTTGGGATGCCAGCAAGATGACAAAGTAAGAGATATCAGCCTTTTCTCACGCTCCAACAAATGACAATAGAGAGCTATCTACAACAAAAGTAGCCTTGGGAGAGTTCAAGGGTCCAATTCAGAACCTGTAGCAAAACCTTAGAGTGAAAAACTGGAGAACTGCCACACATAAAGGATCACTGGGGAAAGCAGCTGAGAGGAAATGTCTGGTGATATAGAGGAATGAAGGAGAATGGGTAAGGCTAACATTATCAGCACACCCTGGGTGTCATTTGGGGCCACAGTGGTCTCCACAATGTGGAGGACTCAGCAGCCTTTGCCTTTGAGAGTTTCTACAGAGCTTATGGCAGCTGTGGACTCCCCACAACTTTCATAGCAGAGGACCCCATAGTATTTGTCAGCAGGGACCCCAGAGGCCTGTTCCACAGAAGATACTGGAAGCTGTTGCAACTGAAGTAACCAACAGCCACAGTCACTGTAGAGTAACCAGAGAGGCAGATGCTGTTGTCCTGTGGCCCAGAAAGAGCTGCTACTGTGTTGCCCGAGGACCTGGGATACAGCACCCACCAACCTTGGACACACCCTTCACCCCAGAGCTGCAGGGGCTCCATGTGGGCTCACATCTTAGGTCCACACTCCAAGACCACTCTATGGGCACCTGTTTTTCAGGTCTGAGCTCTGAGGTTGCTGTGCACACACCCACACTCTGGACTCAGCACTCTGGCTGCTCCATATACACCTCAGGCACCAGAACCAACATCACTGTGGTAGTGTGAGCATCCTGGGCCCCTGAGCTGTTGTCCCCGCCTTGCACGCCTGTGTTCCATTGTGGCAGCTTGGCGTGTGCTTGTGTCTCTTTCATCAGTGCTGCTATGGATTGGCCAGTGCCCCAGATCCTAGAGCCACTGCGACTCTGCGAACACTTGGATTTCAAACCTGGTTTCACAGCTGCTCCACAGGCATCTGCATATCAGATACCAGTGCCATCAGCACCACAAGAGTGCCCACAAGCTCCCAGCCAGGAACTCCTTGGCCACACCCTTCATGGGAGAAAAAGAGATGAAGTGATTCCCTACCTTCTGCATTTGTCCTGGAGGGTCCGTGAAACATTCACCAACACAGACCTCAGCTGATGAAGCTAAGTAAGACTTGCTGCTGGACTTCCCCAGGAGCCACAACTAATACATCCCCTAGCTGGCACGCTCACCTCCACCCACAGGTGAAGTCTTCCCCCACAAAAACAAATCCGTAGTCTGGAAAAAGCGACTTTTTCATCAAATGCGCAAACATCAACACAAAGCTACAAGAAACATAAAAAATGAACAAAACATGACACCATCAGAGAAACTCAGTAAGTTTCCAGTGGCAAACTCTAAGGAAATGGAGACCTAAACATCACTGGACAGAGATGCAAAATAATCGTTCTGAGGAAGGCAATACAACAAAATCAGGGGAAAAAATATGGACAAAATGAGAAGTTGAAAAGAGAGATTTGTTATAAAAAGAGAACCAAACAGAAATTCTAGAGCTGAAGAATAAAATGAATAATTAAAGAAAGAAAGAAACAAACAAACAAACACAGTGTTGCTCAGCCATTAAGTCATGTCTGACTCTTTGCAACCCCATGAACTGCAGCACGCCAGGCTTCCCTGTCCTTCACCATCTCCCTGAATGTGCTCAAACTCAGTCCACTGAGTCAGTGATGCCATCCAATCATCTCATTCTCTGTTGCTCCCTTTTCCTCTTGCCCTCAATCTTTCCCAGCATCAGGATTTTTCGAGTGAGTCAACTCTTCATATTGGGTGGCCAAAAAACACAGTAGAGAGCATCAAAAGCAGATCCGATTAAGCAAAAGAAAGAATCAGAGAATTCAAGATGAAATTAGGTAGTCGGCAGAGAAAAAGAAAAAAATTTTGAAAAAGGTGAAGAAAGCTTGTCTAAATTATGGAACACCATTGGATGAAACAATATTCACATTTTGCAAGTCACAGAAGAAGAGAGATAAAGGGAAGAAAGAAAACGTATATAATGAATATGGCTGAATATGTTCCAACTCTGAGAAGAGAGATGGACATCCAAGTACATGAAACTCATAGGTTCCATTCAGATTCAACCTGAAGAAAACTTCAGGAAGACACATGATAATAGCAGTGTCAAAATAAAGAAGACCAAAAAGATGAAAGCAGAAAGGAAACAAACAAAAAACAAAGGAGACCCTTAAGGCTATCAGAGTATTTCTCAACAGAAATGCAGTCCAGGGGAGAGTCTGATGTCGACATTCAATCAGAAATTATGCAGTCCAGGGGAGAGTCTGATGTCGACATTCAATCTTGCCATTTCCTGCTTGACCGTATTTAGTTTACCTTGATTCAGAGATCCAACATTACAGGTTCCTATGCAATAATGTTCTTTACATCATCGGACTTTATTTTCACTGTCCAATAGTATGAAAAGACAAAAAGACCTATAACTAATAAGAAGACTAAGTCAGTAACCAAAAATCTCTCAACAAAGAAAAGAACAGGATCATGTTGCTACCTTGGTGAATTCTAAAAAACATTTACAGGAATATTAATGCCACTAATTGTGAAACTCTTCCAAAAAGTTAAAAAGGAAGGAATACTTCCAAACTTATTTTCTAAAGCCAAGACTACAGTGATACCAAAGCCAAACAAAGTAGAAACGGCGACAGATTTTATCTTCTTGGGCTCCAAAATCACTGCAAAAAGTGTCTGCAGCCATGAAATTAAAAGATGCTTGCTCCTTGGAAGAAAAGCTACAACAAACCTAGACAGCATATTAAAATGCAGAGACATTACTTTGCTGACAAAGGTCTGTATAGTCAAAGCCATAGTTTGAGAGCTGGTCTGTAAAGAAGGCTGAGCACTGAAGAATTGATGCTTTTGAATTGTGGTGCTGGAGAAGACTCTTGAGAGCTCCTTGTACTGCAAAGAGATCAAATGAGTCAATCCTGAAGGAAAGTAATCTTGAATATTCATTGGAAGGACTGATGCTGAAGCTCCAATACTACAGCCAAATGATGTGAAGAGCTGACTCACTGGAAAAGACCCCACTGCTGGAAAAGTTTGAGGGCAAGAGGAAAAGAGGGTGATATAGGATGAGATAGTCACATGGCATCACCGACTCAATGGACATGAATTTGAGCAAACTCTGGGAGATGGTGAAGGACAGGGAAGGCTGAAGTGCTGCAGTCCAAGGGGTTGCAGTCAGCACAACTTAGCAACTGAACAACAAACAACAAATTACAACTAAAATAAGATTCTGTGTGTAACTATATACATATGTCTTCAAATATGCAAATGTACAGAAATATCTATACTGTTAATCACATTTATTCATACTTATCTATGTATAGATTGTTTTTAGAAAATTATATACATATGTAAATTTTAGAACATGAATATTTTAAAAATTTCATTATCAGTAATATATGAAAGACAATGTCGCTAAACTGGTTTTCAAATTCAGGACTGAACCACTTTGGATAACATATTGCAGTTGAATATCTTTTTCTTGGAATGTATGGGGCCCATTATTTCTACCATCATATTTTAAGAGGCAGCAGATGCTAAATAAAATTATCACACAATGTCTTGCAAAAGAATCACAGAGGCAATTCTTTCTTATTACCACCCATATCCTCTTTAAATTGCCTTTCATGTGGCTATATTTTCTCTCTGAAGCTGTCCTGATTTTACTCAAAGCACTTAAAATATATTTGGGAGTTTAAAAAATACAATATATAATTTCCCTGACTTCAGCCCTCTCCATGGATAATAAACTTACAATTTAGCCATCAATTCAGTTTAGTCCCTCAGTCGTGTCCGACTCTTTGCGACCCCATGCGTTGCAGCACATCAGGCCTCCCTGTCCATCACTAACTCACAGGGTTTACTGAGACTCACGTCCATCGAGTCAGTGATGCCAACCAGCCATCTCATCCTCTGTCGTCCCCTTCTCCTCCTGCCCCCAATCCCTCCCAGCATCAGAGTCTTTTCCAATGAGTCATCTCTTCAGATCAGGTGGCCAAAGTATTGGAGTTTCAGCTTTAGCATCATTACTTCCAAAGAAATCCCAGGGCTGATCTCCTTTAGGATGGACTGGTTGGATCTCCTTGCAGTCCAAGGGACTCTCAAGAGTCTTCTCCAACACCACAGTTCAAAAGCATCAATTCTTCAGTGCTCAGCTTTCTTCACAGTCCAACTCTCACATCCATACATGACCACAGGAAAAACCATAGCCTTGACTAGACCTCTGTTGGCAAAGTAATGTCTCTGCTTTTCAATGTGCTATCTAGGTTGGTCATAACTTTCCTTCCAAGGAGTAACTGTCTTTTAATTTCATGGCTGCAGTCACCATCTACAGTGATTTTGGAGCCCCCCAAAATAAAGTCTGACACTGTTTCCACTGTTTCCCATTCTGTTTCCCATGAAGTATGGGACCAGATGCCATGATCTTAGTTTTCTGAATGTTGAGCTTTAAGCCAACTTTTTCACTCTCCTCTTTCACTTTCATCAAGAAGCTTTCTAGTTCCTCTTCACTTTATGCCATAAGGGTGGTGTCATCTGCATATCTGAGGTTATTGATATTTCTCCCAGCAATCTTGATTCCAGCTTGTGCTTCTTTCAGCCCAGCGTTTCTCATGATGTACTCTGCATACAAGTTAAATAAGCAGGGTGACAATATACAGCCTTGACATACTCCTTTCCCTATTTGGAACCAGTCTGTTGTTCCATGCCATAATGACTGTCAAATACATTTTCAATATTTATGCATTTATGTAAATGGAATATCTCATAAAGACATTTACATGTTAATAAATCACGTTTATATATGGGATAAACAATATTTTTAAAAGAGTATAACTATTTTAAATTAAGATTGGTCTAGACAATTCAGAACATACAGTGGTTATATTTATGGCTAGTTAGATATTCCAGTTTCATGGAGGGCCACTGACAAGGTCATAATGACTACATATCCACACAAAGAAGTTTATCCCCTAGGTGTACAGGTAAGCTTTCTTTTTCACACACTTAGCTTCCTTTAGCTTTGAAAAATGCACATGCAATATTTGTGTACATACCCATATGTCCCCGGGCCCTCAAGGTGCTATTCTTGACGCCGAAGTTAGTTTCTCAGAGCTGCAATTCTTTGAGGAAATGGGAAAAATCATCCTGACAGACTATCCCTTAGCCTATGTACATCTGCAACTATATCCATGGTGACATGACACAAGAAATAAAATTTCAGGAGATTAAAGACTCGATAGTCTTGAACCCTGCTTCCAGCCGCTAAGTCATCATTTGATATCTGACACAGATTTTCCTTCTGACCTACACCAGATAGGTTAATCATTTTATGCCTCAGTTTCCTTATTCATGAAATGTAGTAGGAAAATAAATCTTGTCCCAGGGGAAAAAGCTGTTGTTGGGTTTGGGTGATGGAGTGTGATACACATGCTGAGTGAGTCCTCACTATGCACATTATGGCCCGATATGCTCACACCATGTAAAAACTAGCCAATTTACAGATCCGTGTAAGCATTGTGCTTGACATATAAAAGTGAAGGTTAGAAATATCTTTCAATTGTTATTTTTGAGCCTGATTAAGCACCAAAATAATGTAAAATATAGCTCATAATTTTCTGCATTTTCCTGGGCATGCTGTTCTTAGTAAGACAGGATATTAGTTTGACTTCATAATAAAATTGTACTAAATTCACCTAGTTCTTCATCTGTATTATTAATTGCAGTGCCTGTCTCATGAATGTATTGATTTTTGTGCCAATCTCTGTTCTTGTCACAAGTTTTTTCATACAAATTAGCTTCTCCAAATGCAGTACCCTCGTATACTATACAAAACATATTGGCATGACTTTATAATTTGACCTTTACATCTTCTGAGGAACCAGGCCATTTCAGGACTAAAAGTCATATTTTTCAGTTCATTTTATTCCATTCATTTTTAACTTCTATTGAGTTCTCCACAAAGTGAAGTATGCATTCTGCACAAAACTTTCTTTGAATGTTATAGTTGAACACAGGTAATTCAAATACAGGTTTTACATTTTTGAAGCATGGATAACTCATTTTTAGAGCATGGTTAAACTAAGCACCCTTATTTAAAAGAAAGAATAAGTAAAAAGATGAAAACTGTATCATGAGTGGAATGAACATTTAGAAGGACACTTGAAAGATAACATGGTTATTTGTTACCAGTTCAGAGAAGCAATGACATGGTTTTACTTAATTTTTTTTTCAGAGAGTCAATGTCCACAGTCTGTGGAGCAATGTTAAAAAGTGAGTGTGCTTTTCTGAAGTTTAATAAGCTATATTCTGGTTGCCCACATTCGCCCAGAATTAATAACTATCTTGGAAGAACTTCCCAATAACATAGGCGAGTTATAGCCAGTCTGAGAGGTATAATGTCTCAACCACCTGCTATTCCATTTATCTAAAAATTTTCACTGAGAAGCTTTTATTTTCTAATCTCTCCTTATTTAGTTTTTTTTAAAAAACATTATTGTTAGTTTATATATTTGGGATCTTTCCATTTTTAGATGCAGAAAATTTTTATTGTTAAAGATTTTAGGTGCAGTAATGAAATATTTCTTAGATTTAGAGATAATAATCTTTCTATGGCATGGCAGTAGAGCTTCAAAATAGAAGATAATTAATTGTCTTCTAACTAATTTATGGATAACATTCAATTAATAGGTAAAATAAGATTGCTGTTTTCACTTCCATCATTTTCTGGAAATTTTGTTGTCCCTTCTCTAAAATCAGACTTTATGCTCAACAAAACACATTTGGACTAAAGAAAATTAGACAAGATGATCAAAATCAGAAGAGCAATTCAGAAAGAAAAACTCTACAAATATTTAAAATACATATTTAAGAGTAGAAGTTAATATATTTATATTGATGCATGTTATGAACTGATGTTATTGGATATGACAACCCATTTTATTTATTATCTATTTATTGTGTTTACTTATAAACTTCTTTTTGAAAAATTATTTAAAATAGCTTGCAACCTCTGAATGGACCCTATCAACATTGCTCACCAAGGAAATTTAAATCCATAAATCCATTTTTTTCTGAGCTATTTCCAATGTCATTTGAGCTCATATTCAAAATGATCCTCTTACAGAGTAGAGTCTAAGGGAAAAGGAGCTGGATATGGACAATTCATTGGAGACTGAATTTTATAGTTGCCTTAAAATTCAATGATATTAATGAGAAAATGACACAGACAAATCATCACTGTAGTCATCAAACTCCCCTAAGTAAAGCAGAACCTAAGAATTTGCGGTATGTAATGAAGAAGGAGAGAGAGAAAGAGAATGGATTATAATGACTGAGCATTCAGGATCATATAAACATCATGATTTTTATCCTCTTTTACATGAAGTCATCACTAGCCAGCCTTAGTTCTTAAAGCAAATTTGAAAATGTGAGCTTTTCACAATTTCTCATAGAGTAACTCCTGATCTTTGTTCTATCCTCTTACAACTCAAAGCAAGTAGTCATGATTCCTAAAAGATTGTACTGATAGAATGCTTTCTAGAAAATTCAAATGTGTCATTAATTTGTAACTCAGTGATAACTATCAATAAATAAAACCTCATTTAAAGAATATTTTGCACTAATAATTTTTAAGTGAAGGAAATAAAGTACCATGAGCATTCATTTTAGTGTCAGTTATTTGGATTCAGTCGATGAGTATTAACAATAACTTTCATGTATATGGTAGATTTCTCTCTCTCTTTCCTCTCTCAGATAACACACACATGCACACACAAAGAAGTGAAGAGCTAAGAAGGCTAGGGTTGGATTCATGGATCCACAAAGACATCAAGTTAGCCCTAGGTTCTACTCCCCAAATCACAAGATGGCTGTTAGTGTACCAGCCATCTGCACAGGAAAGAGTTAACTCAGCAGGCCTGAGTTGCTCAAGCTTTGTGTATTCCCAGTAGTGGGTCTGTCTTTGTGACCAGATTAGCCCTTGACCAGTCCTAGGAATTGAAGTCTTTGAATACTCTGATAAGAGTGTTTTGTAGGCTTGGGGTCTTTCACCACACTATATCAGTTTTTGTTAGATAAGTTGTACAAAAGAGAATATGGTGAATACCTGCCTTCCTTTGGGGCTCTGGAGGGACTGTGGTAAATCCTGCAGGCATTGCATGTTTTTTGTGACTGATCCCCATGAAAACATGGACACTTAGGTTGAGGCACAAGTAAGCTTCCCTGATAGAAAACATGCTGCTTGTGTTTTCACACACAGTTGCTAGAGTACTTTGTACATCATTTTCAGCTCCACTGGGAGCAGAATTTTGGAAGCTTGAGACTGGTTTCCTCCAGATTTTGCCCCATGCATCTTTTCCCTTTGTGATTTTATGTTGTATAATTTTGCTTTAATAAACCACAAAAACAAGAATTTCTGGGTTCTGTAAATCCTTTTAGCAAATCAACAAATCTGAAAGTGGTTTGGGAAGTCCTGACACACTATCGTATTCTCATTTGAGACATCAGAAAGGAAGATGCACAGAGGGAGGAAAGAAAAGCTACCTTGAATCTTCACACAACATCTGTTTAAATCTCAACTTGTTCCTTTATCTCTATCTTCATCTGGGCACAATGCCCAGGATTCTGTTGGCAAGAAAAAGAGAATGAATACTGGGCAGGCAACCAGCTGAGTTGTTGCCCACCCAAACATCACTGTGCACCTTTTCCCCCCATATATGGAAGAAGCAGAACCCTCCCTCATAGGAAACAATCCCAGTGTCTCGGAGAGTTTCTACATAGAGCTCAAGTCCAGGATCTTTGAGTTAAATCAAGATCTGCATATATCATTTTTCAGTGTGGCTCCTGTGACCTGTAGACTAAAATACAATAAGAGGAGAATGAGAAATGCATGACAATCTTATGCTATCTAATAGGAATAGCTTTGAGGTCTAGCCCTGGAAGTGAAATAAATTCTATGATTAGCCAATGGGATAGGCCCTGATGCACTTATTGCAGGTGCTACCCTCTATTCTGGAGAAGGCAATGGCACCCCACTCCAGCACTCTTGCCTGGAAAATCCCATGGATGGAGGAGCCTGGTAGGCTGCAGTCCATGGGGTCGCTAAGAGTCAGACACGACTTAGCGACTTCACTTTCACTTTTCACTTTCATGCATTGGGGAAGGAAATGGCAACCCACTCCAGTGTTCTTGCCTGGAGAATCCCAGGGACAGGGAAGCCTGGTGGGCTGCCGTCTATGGGGTCGCACAGCGTCGGACATGACTGAAGCGACTTAGCAGCAGCAGCAACCCTCTATTCATTTTCCTCTGAGGCCCTGGCTTTGCTTCCTGGAAGAATCTTCTTTGTCTGATATCTCCTGGCCATATCTGAGGTGGGCATTGAACCTTCTTGGGGGTTGTATAGCACACTCACCTATACAGCATGCCCTCTCATCCCACCTCCTACCCTTGCAATTTTAAATGCCTAGAGATTGCTTTGTGAATCAACTCTTATACCTCATTGAGAAAAAGGTTTGAGATTTCTTTAGCAATACAGTTGTCAAAAATGTAGCATGCTTCTGGCCTATGAAAGTCATAGGCATGCTTCTGGCCTATAGCAGTCATGATGAGTTCCATGTACATGGGCTGCTTTGTCATTGATATTGCATTTCATTTATTATTTATGAAGCTGTTGCATCAAAGAAAGTCAAAATATTGTTTATGCCTGCTCTTCAAGAGCTTAAGATCTAAGTGATGAGGTGATATATCAAAAAATGAAACAGTAAAAAAGAAAAAAAGAAAAAGCAACCTATGTTTATAAATTAAGAAAAAAGTGAATCAGATAGTAGGTGCTACACTGCAGGTCAATAATTATAGAAATTTCCTGCTGGAGTAATCCTGAAATACTTCCTGGAGAATATGAAGAGGTAGTTCTGTGAAGGAAAGACATTCAAAATTGCTGGAGGGGAAGGAGAAAGTCCTGCTAAAGAGACAGAATGATACTGGTATAGGATGGCATGCATAATGAAGGCAGACTATTCCTCTAACATGATGAGATATGAATCTATAGATTAATCTCAAAGATATCTGTTTGAGAATAAGTATCAAATGGGTAAAACTTAAGGGATACAGTATTTAGGATGAAGATTTGACTACACTTGAACTGCTGTTGTTCAAACAAGACTAAGCACCCTTGCAGAGTCCTGGGTCACTGAGACAGCATAGTAGTGAGCTAGGTGAGGTACTTGGACTTTTGACACCACAGGAGGTAATGCAGAATAGAAGTGATCCGGTTGGTATCTGGATGCTGCATCTAAACTCAAATAGTTTGTGTCCTCAAATTTAAGGACAGCCTGCTTTTATCATCAGCGTAAGTTAATACTAAGTATCTGGAAAGTTTTCATTGATATTTCTGTTACAACACACACATGCTCCATCACTGCTTTCGGCCTTTTCTTTCTCTTCTTTCACATCCTCTTTCTTCAAGACTTTGGCCTTCCTCTGCTCCATCCCCATGGCCCTAGGGACCAATATGGGATTCTCCTTTTACCCAAATGTAGTTTTTATCCTAAATATGTTCCATTTTCATTATTAGCATCTGTGTTTTACTTCTCTTCCTCCAGCTTACTTTAGGTAGAAAGAGACTTATTAGTGAATTGGAAGAATCTCCAAAAAGTCTAGCAACAATGGAAGCTAAGAAAAACTAATCTAATGAAAGCTCCAACACTACTCAGTATAGCACTAGGCCCTCAGGCACTAGGAACCGTGCACTAGGATTTCCACTAGGGCTAAACACGAAGCATCAACCCCTTAAGCCACTGCCCATATGCTTTCAAAAAAGCCCAGCATCCCTGAATACACTTGTTGCCATTTCACTGCTGTCTTTGGACACTACTTAGCAACTGAACAACAACAACAAAATTAACAAAACTTATTAGCTCAATTTGGCCACAGAAAGGCTTATGCCCCAGTTGAATTTAATGCAAAAGCTGTTGAACCAAAAATAAATGAGTAATTTATATAGAAAAATAACATTTTCAGATCCCTTTTCAAGTGAATTTCTGTGCAGCTCTGGTTCTTCTAAGCAGGTACGACCACATGAACTCAGAAGGAGGAAGACAGCAATGAAATGGAAGCATTAGAATGGTATCATCTGTATATCTGTGGTTGTTTCAGTCCATGGATTCTCCTTTTATTCAAAAAGAATAGCCAAAGAAGAAAAAGGAGGAGGAAAAAGAGTAGAAGAGGGAAAAGAATAGGAAGAAGGGGAAGGGGAGACCAAGAAGAATAGGAACAAGATAATGGAGGAGAAAGGGGAGAAAGAGAGGAGGAGGAGTGTTGGTATCAGTACTAGTGGTGCTGGTGATAGTAGTCGGAGTGGTGGTCACGGTGGCGGTGGCGGTGGTGGAAGTGGTTTATCGGAAGAAAGGTCTTTGCTCCACTCTCCTTCTGTCTCAGCCTATGCACTTGTCTGTGTTTGCATCAAGCATTACATTCTACCCTCTTTCATTTGCAGGGATGTCACATCATTCTCCGGAGAAGGCAATGGCACCCCACTCCAGTACTCTTGCCTGGAAAATCCCATGGATGGAGGAGCCTGGTAGGCTGCAGTCCATGGGGTTGCCAAGAGTCGGACATGACTGAGCAACTTCACTTTCACTTCTCACTTTCATGCACTGGGGAAGGAAATGGCAACCCACTCCAGTGTTCTTGCCTGGAGAATCCCAGGGACGGGGGAGCCTGGTGGGCTGCCGTCTATGGGGTTGCACAGAGTTGGACACAGCTGCAGTGACTTAGCACATCATTCTCAAATCTAGTACTTGGCTTTTTGGGTGAGGAGATCCTTTCCCATCTCCTCTATTATCATGGCTGTTGATTCATAAGTGAAAGTGAAAGTTGCTCAGTCCTGTCCAACTCTTTGCAACCCCATGGACTATACACTCCATGGAATTCTCGGCCAGAATACTGGAGTGGGTAGCCTTTCCCTTCTCCAGGGGGTCTTCCCAACCCAGGGATCAAACAGGGGTCTCCTGCATTGCAGGCAGATTCTGTACCAACTGAGCTATCAGGGAAGCCCTGATAGCTTCATAGTTGATTCATAGGGCATTCTCTAATTCATCTGTGGCTCCAAATTTATGACTCTACTACTGCTTTCCTCTCAAAAAGTAAACATTTCCACCTTTCATCATCTCCAATAAACAAACACACAAGGTGTTTTTACCTGATCTTTGTATACCTGTAATCTGCTCTAGCTACATCTTTTCCCTTCATAGCCAAGGTTTTAAACACTGGATTTTCCTCTTTCTATTTCATATTTCCATTCTCATTTTTTTTTTTTTTTTTTGTCTTTTGACTCACCATGGTGTATACAGCTTCCAATTCAACTAGTCAAGTGGAAAATATTCTCAGAAAATTTCAAGAGTCCCCAAGTTGCCAAATCTCAGGCACACATTCAAGTTGGGATCTTCTTTAAATGACATATGGGGCTGTTAGACTGCTTTACATTCCAGCTCTTAAATGCCTTCATTTAAGAAGGCATTTGAACTACCCTGAACTACTGTCTCATGAAACAGTATCTCAAGAGTTTTCTTCTAAACAGATTCTGAACAGTCTTTCTCAATTAGCTTTCTGGGCTCTTCCTTCATATATTATTTTTAGTTGGTATCGCATTGTATTTCTTTCTTGGTCCAATTTTCTTCATAGTCTCAAGTTCTCCTTAAGTGATAATATGCATATCCGGGAACTGATAAACAATAAGATTATATGTATTTATCATAATGGAAAGAGCTTTAGACTGGTGTGTCTGTGTGTATGTATATGTATATACATACATATATATATATACACACATATAGGTGTGTATATGTACACTAGTCATACACACACACACACATTGAACAGTTCTAACTGAATGTCTAACAGAAAGGTCACCCTTACAATGTCCAGAACTGAATTCAATACCCCCTTTCACTGTCACCCTTATGTCACTCTCATAATGTCTATTCTCAGTATTAAGGGGTTGTCAAACAATTTATTCAGTATTTCAATCACTGGAAATAATCCCTTTTATTTATTTTCTCCTTGTCCTACACATGCAATCAGTCTTAAAGTCATATCAGAACCATTTCCAAAAGACCATTCTATTTATGCCTACCACCATTTCTTAGTGCAGACCCTCCTTCATCCTATTCCTGAATAACCATGGCAGCCATCTATCAGTCAGTCTTGCCCCAAGACTCAAAATATCATTCCACTACTCTTCTTAAATTGTATCAACTTCTAGTCATTGTCTATATTATTAACCACAAGTTATTGTATCTGGAAAGTGGGAGGAATACAGAATTGGAGTATGGTTGAGAGGACAGGGCTGAAATAAACAGCCATGTTAATTGAGTAAATACTTACAACGTGCCATGTATTTATTATCTCATATTATCTCATTTTAATCTTCTCAGTACCGCACTGGGAGGGGGTTATGACTTTCCAAATCTTACAGATAAAAAACTGAGAAGATATTAGATTTCCCACCTGAGGTTACCATCTAGTAACTGGAGAGAGATGTGAATCTAGGAACCATGAGTCTAGGACACAGACTCCTTGGAACCACATGCAATATTTGAAACCATGGTAAGCAACACATTGTTTTCCTGGATGAATATAAAATATCAAAAACTATAGTGAAGCACACTGTGTTTTGAAAGACAGTTACGTTAAGGTAGAGTGAGTTAGAGGAGCAGTCAGAGGTGGGCATGTCAGAATAAAACATCAAATATGTCAAAAAGAGAAATTTTCATTTAGAAAAAAGGAAGCAATCCACAGGGTTAAGATTCCTAAAATGGTGACCAAAGACAAGCTATTCTTTAAAAAACTCTTCAACTTCTCTTAATAACTGTTACACTTGAAAGTACAGTTTTATTAGAGTGGGAGTTGTTATTTTTAATAAAATCTGGGCAACAACATTTTAATATTTTATCATAGCTGATAATTTGCAAAAACAAAATAAGAGGATAAGATTCCCCAAGTTTTCAATATGCCTCTTTATGCTAACAATTAAACATTTTATTTGCTCCTAAAATAGTACAAATAAAGAGAACAGAGAAACTGTGTCATGTTATTTCAATAACTATTTCAATATGAATAGAATAAAACATAATGAAGAACACATGTTTGCTGGGTGCTAATGACATAACGTTTTGCAGTTTTATAGATAAAGCAAAATGCATAATTTGAGCCAGATGTCGAAATACTTTGGGATTAGTATCTAAGGACAAATATTTCAAAAACTATGCGGAAAGGTAACCACATATTTGCTACTGGGAGTCCTCTATGTGAATGTCTTTATGTTATACTTTACTTGGTTTCTCAAAAAGAAATTACAATCTGTTCTCAATACTATATATATATATTTCTTAAATCCCACAGGAGAAGTAGTTCAGCCAAGTGGTTAAGAACCCAGATTCCATAGTCACATTTTTGGCTTTATCATTTTCTGGCTATGGGATCTTGGAAAACTTAACCTCTCTCTGTCTCAGATTCATCATTTGTAAATGAGAAGAGCAGTTAAACCTACCTCATAGGACCATTGTGCTGTTTAGTTTAAGATAATAACTGTGAAGTGCTTTCCATGGGAACATAGCACTCAATAAAAAGTAGCTAGTATTATTGCCTTTGTTATTACTACCACTTTTTTTCATTATTGCTACTAATAAAACCCCCTTCAAAGTTATTTCCTGTTAATCTCCACGTTGTTCCTGTTTCACTCACTGTGGGTATTTCTATGTCTTGAGAAGTGTGTCACTTAGGCTCTTTTAAGTTCCAAGGCACAGAATCACATTTGGTTATGCTCAGATGATCAGGGTTTATTTTTAAAATATATAGGAAAGCTTGGGAAAATAGAAAGTGGTCTTAGAAGCCATTTCAGACCTAAAATATCACTTCTAACTGTTCCTCATAACCTGTGGTTCTGCTGGTCCAGCTGTACCAGCTGGTACTGATCATTTCTGCAGAAACAGGTATTGTCCGGGCTTTGACAGAAAATGCTTCTGCCTTTTCAGTACACAGAGGCTTCCACAGAGCCGGCTACACCTGAACTGACTCTGATGTCAGGACCAGTGATTTCATTCAAATTCACTGAGAAAGAAATGCCTTGATGTCTTGGCCACCACAATCCACCATGGTATGTCCCTCATCCTTGGGGCTCTCCCCTTGGTCACCACATAGGCTGCTTGGCAGTGATCCTTTGTTAATCAACCGTGGAGTCAGCAGAAAGGGAACAGAACATAATGAGATCAATACAGAGGTGGCTGTTATTCTGAGGCTTCTCAAAGGAATCAGTGTAAATGGTTGATGCATTGTGCAGCATTCCAGTACTGAATGTATGTAAGGGGCACAGCAAGACTCCTTTTTAACTCATTGGTCTCTCTAAGTAAATCACTTTAGAGCTTCAAATACACAATTTATACTTCAGGGAAAGTCACTTGGCCCTGTCTCTCCATCACCCTCATTTGGAGGCTGCTTTTGAGTCCCTGATGGCTCAGATGGTAAAGAATCTGCCTGCAATGTGGGAAATCTGGGCTTGATCCCTGGATCGGGAAGATCCCCTGAAGGAGGAAATAGCAACCCACTCCAGTATTTGTGCCTGAAAAATCCCACGGACAGAGGAGCTTAGTGGGCTACAGTCCACGGGGTCGCAAAGAGTCAGACACGACTGAGCAACTAACATTTCACTTTCACTTTCTTTCCCTTTTTTACCACAGGATGGCAGGAGTTAGTCTGGGCAGCTGTTTTGGAAAATGTACCTTGTTTTTCTCATGAAACCAGGCGGGACCATCTGATTCCATTCTCCCAAGATGATCTCTTAGCCCAAGCTCTTCTCAGCTGAAGTGTTGGAATTTAAAACTGGGGCCTAGAAAGAAAAGTCCTCTGTGGGGTGCAACAAGTCAGCTCAGTATTCATCAGAAGCCATGGATGCTTTGTTTTTTGTTGGTTTGTTTTTAAATTGCATGTGCTGTTCGTCAGTGTTTTGTTTGTTTTTCTATATTATGTGGTCAAGAAAATAAAAGTAAGCTAATCTCTGGGAGAGAGAAAATTGAAGAAGACACAAAGAAAGGCGTAATACCTTCCCTTCCTATTCCCAAATGTTTCCTGAGAACTAGATTTATACCTAGTCTTCCAGTTCTACGAGATAGTTTTGAATCATTAAAACAAATACCACACATTGTTAAACCAGCCCCTGTATCTGTTTTGAAACTAGAAAAGCCTAGTAAACAGTAGAAAGATAAATTGTTCCCCCCAAGGATACAAATTAGGCACTAAAATGGCATTGTGAGTCTGTGCTCGGTTGTGTCAGACTCTTTGCAATCCTTTGGACTGTAGCCCACCAGGTTCCTCTGTCCATGGGTTTTTCAGGCAAGAGTACTGAAGTCAGTGGCCATTTCTTCCTCCAGGAGATCTTCCTGATTCTGGAATCAAACCCTACCAAAGTTTCGTCTAGCAACACATGCTCATCTTCAGATACATAAACATGTATCCTGGATTTGATGCAAAACTTGTATGATCTCTTACGTTGTCAACATTTATATCTGTATTCCTAAACAATGAAAATGTGAATTGAAGTTACTGAGAAAATTAAAAAAAACATTTTATTAACTATGCATCAGCAGGTAAATATGTTAAGACCTAAAAAATTTAGTCAAAAAGAATGAAATGAAAAAGCATGATCTAAGTAACTGAGGTCAGTTCAGTTCACTTTGGTTGCTCCATTGTGTCCAACTCTTTCAGAAAGCATGGACTGCAGCACACCAGGCCTCCCTGTCCATCACCAACTCCCAGGGCTTGCTGAATCCAACGATCTCATCCTCTGTAGTCCCCTTCTCTTCCTGCCTTCGATCTTTCCATATTCAGGGTCTTTACAAATGAGTCAGTTCTTCCCATCAGGTGACCAAAGATTTGCCGTTTCAGCTTCAGCATCTGTCCTTCCAATGAATATTCAGGGTTGCCTTCCTTTAGGATTGACTTGTTTGATCTCCTTACAGTCCTAGACACTCTCAGGAGTCTTCTCTTCTCCAACACCACAGTTTAAAAGCATCAATTCTTCAGTGCTCAGCTTTCTTTATAGTCCAACTCCGACATCCATACATGACTACTGGGAAAACCATAGTTTTGACTAGATGGACCTTTTTCAGCAAAGTAATGTCTCTGCTTTTTAATATGCTGTCTATTTTGGTCTTGGCTTTTCTTCCAGGAGCAAGCATCTTTTAATTTCAAGGCTGCAGTCAGCATCTGCAGTGATTTTGGAGCCCAAGAAAATAAAGTCTGTCACTGTTTCCTTTGTTTCCCCATCTATTTGTCATGAAGTGATGGGACCAGATGCCATGGTCTTAGTTTTCCCAATGTTGAGTTTTAAGCCTACTTTTTAACTCTCCTCTTTCACTTTCATCGAGACTCTTTAGCTCCTCTTCACTTTCTGCCATAAGGGTGGTGTCATCTGCATATCTGAGGTTATTGATATTTCTCCCGGCAATCTTGATTCCAGTTTGTGCTTTCTCCAACCCAGCGTTTCTCATGACGTACTCTGCATATAAGTTAAATAAGCAGGGTGACAATATACAGCCTTGACGTACTCCTTTTCCTATTTGGAACCTGCGCTTCACTGGAGCAGCCGGGAAGAGATACCCCACGTCCAAGGTTAGAAAAACTCCAGTAAGACAGTAGGCACTGGAGCAACTGTGAGAAGATACCTCACATCCAAGGGCAAAGGAGAAGCCTCAGCAAGATGCTAGGAGGGGCGAATTCACATTTAGAATCAAACCTTGCTCCTGCCAGGGATGCTCAGAAGGCTCAAACAAACCTTGTGCACACCAGGACCCAGAGACCCCACAGAGACTGAGACAGAACTGTGTTTGAGCATCTCCTGTGGAGGTACGGGTCGGCAGTGGTCTGCCGCAGGGACAGGGGCTCTGGATGTGGGTAAGGCATAAGTCCTCTTGGAGGAGGTCAGCATTTACCCCACTATAGACCTGCCAGAACTTACATAGGACTGGGAAATAGACTCTTGGAGGGCACAACAGAACCTTGTGCACCAGGACCCAGGAGAAAGGAACGGTGACCCCACAGGAGACTTGCCTGTGGGTGTCCGGGAGTCTCTGGCGAAGGCATGGGTCAGTGGTGGCCTGCTGCAGGGTTGGGGGCATGGACTGTGGCAGCACAAGCCTGGGATCTTTTGAGGGATGTTACCATTGTCTTCATTACCTCCTCCATAGTTTGGCCCCAGGTAAAAGGCAGGGAGGGAACACAGCTCCACCTGTCAACAGAAAATTGGATTAAAGATTTACTGAGCATGGCCCTGTCCATCAGAACAAGACCCAGTTTCCCCCTCAGTCAGTCTCTCCCATCAGGAAGCTTTCCTAAGCCTCTTGTCCTTCTCCTTCAGGGGGCAAAGACACTGAAAACCACCATCAGAGAAAACTAACCAATCTAATCACAAGGACCACAGCCTTGTCTAACTCAATGAAACTATGAGACATGCCATGTAGGGCCACCCAAGACATAAGGCATAAAATAACTTTTAAAAGGAAATTATTAAAGTGATGAGTCAGCTTCCAGAAGTTCAGTGTTTTGGTTCAACTGAGTGCAATTACTCACATTTGATAATTCATTATAAATGCCAGGCTCCATATCTCATTTTCCTTCCAAGTATTCAAATTTTATGTTCATCCAACAGCTGGATTCAAGGTAAATTTGCCAAATGTGAATCATTTTCTATGCTGCCGGGTACTAGTTGCTAGGAATGATGCTTCATTGTTTTTCTCTTCAATGGCATCATTAAAACTCCAGTCAGTTAATCATCAAAGAAATTATACAAACAACTTTTTCAATTGCACCAAACTAACAAAGCTTGTCAAATTTATTTTTATACAAAATTTCCATGACAATAATGAAGCAAACACCAACGTCTGTCAGGCATCACAGTTTCTGCGTCAGTTTTATATTTATCCATCCTAAACTTGTCAAAATATCACGACCATCTCTAGGCAAATATATTTGCTTGAGATTTTCTACATACTTCTGCCAAAATAAGATATTTAAATAATACCCATGAATACTCAAATCCAAATGACAACTACATGTAAAAGGGTATAAGTTAGCATTTGGGGCTTTATGTCAAATATTTAAAAAAAAATACTTTTCACAGACATTAATCCCTTAATATGGTTCCATCAATCATCCATTGCTAATTAGATTATGAGATATTTCTCTGATTCTGAATTTTAAATGGATTCCTAGAAGCATCCCCATGATATTAAAAGAGAAAAGAGAAAAGCAAGATTGAGTGAATTGCTTGTATCTTTTCTTCCTTCTTGCCAGGACCCTATTTTATATTACTGTCTATGGGCAACATCTAGATAGGTCCTGAATGAAGGTTAAAAAGTACATAGAGTAAGGATCTGAAGCAGTAACAGGGAGTCCTAAATTTAGACATCTTCCAAGCCTATCTTTTAATTTTCTGTCTCTGAGTTGAGGACACAGGAGAGTAGTTGAATATAACAATGATCTGTCAATTAAGTGGGTACCCAGACCAGGCAACATTAATTTTGGTAAATTGTTGCTATTTCTCCATATTTGCATTTCCAAAGATTATTTCTAGCATTTTCATTCCAATATGAATTGACTCTCCAGTGCATAGGTAAGCTGTTTTTAACAACAGCCTGTTTTAACCTTCTGAAGAGGTTTTTTATTTTCCTTTAATATTCCTTATCTAATGAAATATATTATACTAATGGAGTTTAATATAAAACATATTTCTGTATTTTCTTCTCACTTGCTCTTGGAACCCATGAAAAATTTAAAACACTGAAAAAAAAACTCTTCCTTGAAATAGTAAAACTACACTTTCAAATGCATAATAGAGTGGAAAACAATTTCCTCCAAGTTATTCAAAATAGAGTACTAACAAATCTCAATATTAAAACTAATGTGTTGCAATCAAAATAAATCACAAAATAGCAGTAATTAAAGCAAAAATGAAATATAACACCAGAAATTCACAGCAGTATAATTAGCTGCTTTGTCCTACCTTAAGGCTTCTAAAGTAAGTCACAATGCAAGTCCTAAAGCTTTAACAATCTGATTAAATTAGCAGGGCTTCCCTGGTGGCTCAGAGAGTGAATAATCTGCCTGCAATTCAGGATACCCGGGTTTGATCCCTGGGTCAAGAAGGTCTCCTGGAGAAGGAAATGGCAACCCACGCCAGTATTCTTCCCGGGAGAATTTCATGGACAGAGGAGCCTGCCGGGCTACGGTCCATGGGCTTGCAAAGGGTGCGACAGGACTGAGCGATTTAACACTTTCACTTCACTTTTCAGTGCTAAACAAATAGATAATTCTCGATAATAAACAATTGTTAATGTGATTTTTCTATTTTGATCTTTTTGATCTTTAACCTTTTACATTGTAATGCATTATTTAACACATGAATGACGTGTAAGTTATAAAGAATAAGAATTTCACCACCCAACCCTCCAAGGGAAATTTCCTATGGCATTTCTTGTAACTGCCATCTACTATTTTGCCATTTTTCTATCACACCTTCCTTTGCAATAACCACTATTCTACATTTTTGTGTTCACCACTTTCTAGATATTCTACTTTTATGGTGTAGATTCAGTGCTGGATTTCTTTAATTTCTCTTAGTTGTATATCACTTCCAGGACTTGCTATTTTGCTCTGATATAGTCCCAGAGATGTAGTCCTGTTCTCATGTTTACTGTAGATCATTTCCTTTTACTGTTTCATTGGGTCTAGTTGTATGAATATATCCCAGTTTATTTTTTGTCAACATGATTTTGAATTTTTTTCAGGTTTTGGGAGGAGTGTGTCTTTCTCATTTATCTTCACAAATGTTATTTCTATATTCTCTAGGGTCTATGTACAAACTGTTCATTAAGTTTATGTTTTCTCTCTAAACTGGGCACACAGCTAGACAGCATTTCTCAGCTTTCCTTGACATACATATGTTCCAGTCAGTGAAATGTGAGACAAAGTATTTAGCATCTGGGATACAGCTTTCAAGAAGAGTACTTTTCTCTTTCCAAGTTCTCGTTCCCCTTCTACAACTGATCACAGAAAACAAGAGGCTTTAAAAGATGAAGAGGCTTGGGTCCTCCATCTTGGTTCACGGAAGGAACTTGGGTCCCTCTCGTTTCATAACTTCAGAAGTTCCCGGAGTGACATTGGAAATCGGCCCCTGTAAACAGAGCAAGGAGAGATCAAAAAAAGAGGCAGACCACACCATACTGGTAGGCAGCAGATTTAATAAGCCAGGAAACTGACATAGGAGTCTTGTCGTGGGTGGACACAAGATGATTAGATTTCCCCACCATGCCCAACCTTCTACCAGAATCTTAAAAGTTTATATAAAAGCCTTAATGGGGTTCAGTCACATATTCAGTCCAGGTAATCTAAACACACGTTACTCTCTCCAGTGTGTGTCCTTGAAATGCCTCCTATTGTGGGAATAGTGGGTAAAATGTACATTCCAAGGCAAAGGAATGGGTGGGCAGCCTCTTCAATTGGCCTTTTTTTTTTTTTTTTGGTATTTACTATGTTCCAGGTATTCTTCTAAGTGTTTCACATATATTATCTCTGCTTGCCCCTCACATTACCCTAGTATCATCATGTCACATACAGGAAAATAAATCACAAGAGGGTTTCATCTTGTCCAAGATCTTGATTTCACAGTGGAGTCCAGGGTTTGTGCTCTTCAACACTTCGCTCTACTGCCTCCCTTTGGATTCCCTGGGATAATAAATAAGAAATGGGATCTGGCAAATCAAGCACCACAGTGGATGCACAAATTAGGAAGAGAACTTGATTTGAAGCCAAACATTTAGACCAGCCAGGAAAATTAATAAATCGGATTACTGTTTGGGCAGACACCAACCCTGAAGCTTAGCTGACCCAGGCCATGTTGAGTTAGAGTGGCATGTTGGAAGCACATGGCAGGACATGGGCAGACCAGGATAGGAAGTTGTTTACATCTTTTTTGTCATGCCTCATTTATTCTAATTTCCTAGTCAAATAATTCAATGTATTTTTAACATTAAACAATTTTACAAATTACCAAAGCTTAGTATTTATATTTTAATACTCGATCTAGTGATTGTGAATTAAGTAAATAAATAAGTAAACATTCCTAAAAATAGAGTAATATTTTTGATGTATTTGCTGTTTAAACTTTAAAAGTGTATGCATGCCTGCTCAGTCGCTTCTGTTGTGACCAGCTCTTTGTGACCCCATGAACCGTAGCACACCAGGCTTCTCAGTTTCCTCTGTCTATGGGACTTTCCCAGCAAGAACACTGGCGTGGGTTGCCATGCCCTCCTCCAGGGGATCTTCCTGACTCAGGGATTGAAACTGCATCTTCTATATCTCCTACATTGCAGGTAGATTCTTTATTGTTGAGCCACTGGGAATCTGTATAATTTGAAAAATGGCAATTTCTTTATTGCCTTCTTTACTCTCATAATTTGGAATTTTCATACACCTGTTTGTATCCCTGCTTAATTTATATTCCACTGATTAGCTTGCTTTCTATCAGTAGCTCCTGCCTTCTTTTACTTCTTCCTCTTTATTACTACCTGCTCTGTTTTTTGTTTGCTCTTGGGTGGTACACATTGATTCATCAACTATTTTCTTACCAGAATTCTTTGTGTATTCTTTGGCTTCCATCACTGTACCTTCTAACCTTCTCTGCTGCAAGCAAATGAGAACAGCTGACCAAAATCTTGATATTGGTTGCAGCTCCATGAGTTGCAAAAATTACTGCACAAAATTGAAAACTAAAGCAGTGCTGAATAGCCATTTCCTTATACATGAGGCAAATTTACTCTGTGTCTCACCAGAGTTGGTGCAGCTAAAAAGTACTAGAGGTAGAAGACCACATGAAAAGACCGAGACACATCCAGAGAAAGTTTTAGCTTGAATTTCTAAGCATGTGAGTTACCAGGTACTCTTATGTATGCTGTTGGACATAGGGTATTTGGAAATGGTTTCATCATCCATAGATGTATGAAAGCTGTTTCTGAGCTTCTGACATTATTTCCCTGCAATACTTTTGTCTGGGATCCCCATACACATGCCATGCTTAGTTCCAGTTGTTGATGGTTCTATCAAATGCAAAAATAGGCTGGATAGAGGGTGTGTCTCATAAAATGCACAAATGAGCGTCATTTCAACTTAATGGAAGGTGGAATTCTTTTATTACCGTGCAGCTATATGAGTTGATTTTATTTCCTAGTTTACATTTTATATAATGTTTTAATTTTGAAAAAATCCCAGAAAAATTTTGCAATGGCTTTTAAGAATGAATAATCAAGCATTTTGTACATCATAAATATAGGGCCTTAAAGTTATCTTTGAAGCAAACAGAAGATCTTTAAGTCACCACTGACTAATGCCATGTGCCTTTTCAGTACACAAGGGAAGGACTAACAATGTGTAGAAACATGGAAACAGAGAAAATCAGTCCCCAATATTAAAGATGCCATCATGAATGCCTTCCTATGAAATAATAACGCTGATGTACCTCTGATAGAAAATGAGGTTACTGTTGGGAATATAAAACCAAGTTTTGCAACATTTAAAGGTTACTCTTGCGAAGATATTTTCAAATGGGTTGATGATGGAAGACATGTGTATGTGTGTGTGCTTCTGTGATTTATATCAAAGTAATTGTGTTGCATTATAGAGATATTGAGCACAGAAACCTACTAAGTGAAACTCCTGAATTTTGATGGTAAATAGAACGTAAAATAATGTCAAATAATTCTGAGGAATAGCAGGTTTTTATTTGTTTGATTCTTATATGAATGTAAATATATATTTTCTGTCATATATCTATAAACATATTTCAAATTAGCTATTTTAGTTTACATGTGGGAATTACTTTCTAAGTGAATGACAGGCCTCAAAACTAGTAATATTTAATATTATATTATCTGATCTACATGCAATAATTTGTAATCCCATATATTTGAAATTTATGTATGCCAAGGATTAAATTTATTAAATTATGACCAACATAGATAGCATATTGAAAAGCAGAGACATTACTTTGCCAACAAAGGTCCGTCTAGTCAAGCCTATGGTTTTTCCTGTGGTCATGTATGGATGTGAGAGTTGGACTGTGAAGAAGGCTGAGCACTGAAGAATTGATGCTTTTGAACTGTGGTGTTGGAGAAGACTCTTGAGAGTCCCTTGGACTGCAAGGAAATCCAACCAGTCCATTCTGAAGGAGATCAGCCCTGGGATTTCTTTGGAAGGAATGATGCTAAAGCTGAAACTCCAGTACTTTGGCCACCTCATGCGAAGAGTTGACTCATTGGAAAAGACTCTGATGCTGGGAGGGATTGGGGGCAGGAGGAGAAGGGGACGACAGAGGATGAGATGGCTGGTTGGCATCACTGACTCGATGGACATGAGTCTGGGTGAACTCCGGGAGTTGGTGATGGACAGGGAGGCCTGGCGTGCTGCGATTCATGGGGTCGCAAAGAGTCGGACACTACTGAGCGACTGAACTGAACTGAACTGAAGGATTAAATTTACTTCCTTTCCTCTAACTAGTTCAACAGTGACTTTTATTAATATTTATGCAGTGAATTAATGCACCACTAGAAAGAGTTTAGTCATATTAGAGTACTTACCAGCCGAATGATTTTCTAAGGTATGACATGAGAATGTCTTGCTTTGTCAATGACATAAATTGTTTTTCAGTTATACTATAGACTGGAACTCTGGGAGTTGGTGATGGACAGGGAGGCCTGGCACGCTGCGATTCATGGGGTCGCAATGAGTCAGACACGACTGAGCGACTGATCTGATCTGATAGACTGGAAATGGGCTTAGAAAGAGCAGTAAAGACACTTCCTAAGCATCAGAGGCCACTAACTATGGATTATGTGATTTAGCTTTTGGTGAATTCAGACACAGGAAGGTAGTGCAACCAAAGCTGTTTTTCATCTCATACAGAAAACCATATGAATGTAATCTGGTTTTGGATATTCATGTGAAATTTGAGCAAGCTAGGTTACATACAAGCCTATAAATTTATCCTTGAAATAAGAGTTTGAATATTTTATTACAGAGAGGAGTGAAATTCTAGAACCGTGTTCATCTAAGGCCTTAAGTTGGCTCATTGTAGAACCTGTAAAAGCACCCCATCTAAAGTACCCTTAGATGAACAGCCTCCTCCACCAACTGAAAATTATGAGTGCAACATTTAAAAGTGCTTCCAAACAATCTGTGTTTACTTAGTGTTCATAGGATTCCTATAAAGCACTCAAAGTTTCCCGTTCTTAAGCTAAATATATATATAGATAAACATATATATACATTTTTTAACATGTCTTTTTCATTATTTTACTAACTTAGCAAGAAAAGGTGATGGAAAAGTTCTTCATGTTAGTGAAACTTCTCTTCTGAAGTGGAAGATTGAGCATAGGGATATTGTCAATTGAGTATGAGAGACTGGCATCATTCAAAGATAGCAGCTGAAGCCAATAAAGTAGTTTAAAATAGAAACAAACTACTATGCCTGCCTTTCATTGCCTTTGATTTGTCTCAATAAAATTTGCATTTAAACATGGTAAGATTAGCTTGCTTTGCTATGTTTCCTATAAAAAACACTTTTTTCCTGAACAAAGGAAGTTCAATGTCTTTTTTGACTTTAATTTCCATTGGACTTTATTATGTCTATGTCTGTTGGTATTTTGCATAAACATTCAGTAGCTATAGTACAGAAAAGTACGTGTGTGGTCATCCTAAATAAAAAGTAAATATTTGTTTCAAAAATAGTAGTTTAATTTGTGTTAAATATTTATCTCTCACACACAGCAACCAGATGTAACCTAGGATTAATTTTTAGCCTGCATTTAATTTGTAATTAGAATGCTTCCTTTGATGTACTTTTGTCCATAAAAGACACTGCAGCTTCCAAATTTAAAATACCATGTTATATTACATTTATCATGTGGTAGATTTATATGCAAAGAGTTTTATTATCAAGCCCTTTCAAAACAATTACACTGAAGTATCGTCACAATGTTTACATGAAAGAAAATGTCTTCCAAGAGGTTATTTAGCTCTCTTTAAGTTGGGAAGATCTCCTGGAGAAAGAAATAGCAACCCACTCTATTATTCTTGCCCAGAAAACCCCATTGACAGAGGAATCTGGCAGGCTACAGTCTATGGGGTTACAAAGAGCCCGATACAACTGAGCTACTGAGCACACAATGCATGCACACACACACACACACACACACATACACACACACATACACACACACACATACACATAATAAAGAAAATAATCACTTTTTAGATTTAAAAGTTTTCTTACAGAATTAATGTGTCCATGATAGCAATATAGACTCTTCTCTTAGAAAGTTGTCAATATGTGTATAGTAAAGATAAACCAATAAAGATAAACTAAAGCAGATCAGTACTGGTAGATTTTATAAGGTCAAACTGTATAACTACAGAAGGAAGAACAAAAGTCAAATTGGTCATGTATTAGAACTTTATATTTCAAATTTAAAGTTTAATAATCTTCTATTTCAATTTTCCTTAATAATATTTGGAAAGCAAGTCCACCTTTTTTTGAAATTACCCAACAGTATTCTTCCCAGATTTTGAATGTTAAACAAAGTCTAAATTCACTAGATTCACTAAAATAGAAACATGTAAATTACATGAAGCAAAATGGCAAGTGTTCAGCCATTAATTGACGCTTCCACTTGCAGGAGAGAAGGGATGAGAGGCTGGAAAAGCAATAGCTTATCCAGTTTGACTTTACATGGCTGAAATTCACTAAGATAATTGACAACTTTCTTTTTGTAGTGCCCAAACTGGGTCTCAAATCATTTCGTTTAAATCATCCCACATGGTGAAGTTTATCCATTTATAACACACTTACATCTGGGGAAACCGCGGCGGCATGACATTAACAGCAGTTCAACTGAAAATCACATCTGAAACTCAAAATAAACAAGAAAAAGACCAGTCAATCTTAGGCTTGTTAAGTGCATTTTTATTGATTGTATTTACTTCCTTCAGCGTGAATCCAAAGGACAAAAACTGGTCCTGTGGCTTTTTCTCTTTCATTATCCCAAGCAAGAAAGGAAGGATGGTATAGAGAGCAGGAACATAAAATAGCTGTTGCTGCAAAAAATGATCTCCTTCCTCATAGCTTCATAATTTACTCCCAGTCCATAAGGTCCTCGGTTCCAGTGATTGGGCTGATGGATGACTTCACTTCAGCTACCACCGGCAAGGCGCTGCAATGTATCACTCCGCAGGCCGTACAATAGAACAAACGAACCCGCAGGATGGAATGGCAAGCGTGGGTGCCAAGGGAATTTTCTCCACTGGAAGAGTAGACAGGCATTCCCGGGAATTATGTAAAATACAGCTTGTAAATATTGCTCCCTTTGTGGACACGTGAGTGTGTAACTTGATAGGAAAGGGCAACACTGGCATAAAAGAATGCAAAAATGTTTTCCACTTCAGTGCCCGAGTTTTTCACATGGCCAGATTTTGCATTAAACAAAGCTCCAGCTCTATGCTCAGAGTTGTTAAAAATATAAATATATATATATATATATATATATATATATGTGTGTGTGTGTGTGTGTGTGTGTGTGTGTGTGTGGACAGGGGGAACCTAGGTTTTTATCATTGAAACTTGGTTTACTATGAAGGTTGTATGTAATTCAATGCTAAAGTAATGCTAACTGCTTGGTAATTCTTAATTCACATTTTTGGTACCACTCCTCAATCTCTTCATAAGTAAATACTAATTTTTTATTGAAGTATTGTTGATTTAAAATGCTGTGTTTCTAGTATACTGCAAAATGACTGCTTTATTGCATATATATTTTTCAGTTTATTTTTCATTATAGTTTATTTCAAGACATTGAATATAGTTCCCTGTACTAAACCATAGGATTTTGTTGTTTATTTCATATACAGTAGTTTTTATCTGCTAATTCCAAACTCATAATTTATCCACACAGCCCCCCAACACGCCCCCATTCACCCTTGGTGAACATGTTTGTTTTCTCTGTCCATGAGTCTGTTTTGTAAATAAGTTCATTTGTATCACTTTTTATGATTCCACACATGAGTGATCTCATATGATATTTGTATTTCTCTGTATGTGTGCTAAGTCACTTCAGTTGTGTCCTACTCTTTGCGACCCTAAGGACTGTAGCCTGCCAGGCTGCTCTGTCCATGGAATTCTCCAGGCAAGAATACAGAAGTAGATTGCCATGCCCCCCTCCAGGGGATCTTCCCAACTCAGGGAATCTACATTTCCCAACTCAAAGAATCTACATTTCTTACCACCAGTGCCACCTGACCCACTCCAGTGTTCTTGCCTGGAGAATCCCAGGGACGGGGGAGCCTGGTGGGCTGCCGTCTATGGGTCACACAGAGTCGGACACAACTGACGGACTTGGCAGCAGCAGCAGCAGCCGCATCAGCAGTGCCACCTGGGAAGCTCATATTTCTCTGTATGAGCCAATACTAAATTTTAACTGAAAAAATTAGGGTGTGAAACAATACCTAGCAAATTAACAAAAGGAGCCTTGAATTTCCAGACCATAACAGGCCGATGTGTTCACTTCCATCCTTATCAGTGCAGTTTGCATAGGAAAGACAAATTCTAACTAACCATACTGTACACATAATCTAATAGAAATCTGCTCTGAACAGAATAAGGTTAAATGTTTATATCCTGATAGGCCTTTAGGAAGAGTTCTTATCAGCAAGGAATAAGAGTGATTGTTAGCAATTCCTCCAAGTTAGTAGCAATTAGCAAGAAAAATTTATTGGCCAGTTCTTATAGTCAATTTATGGATCTATTTTGCCAAGTTCTTTGTCTGATTTCATTTGAAAACTTTCATTCCCTAGGACACTCTGTTGGAGGTTGTTCTGTCTGTTTTCAAGCTTTATGCACAGTAACCTGCTCTCCTGGGCTTCCCAGGTAGCTCAGTGGGTAAAGAATCCACCTGCCAATACAGTAGATGTGGGTTTGGTCCCTAGGTGGGGTAGATACCCTGGAGGAGGTAATGGCAACCCACTCCAGCATTCTTATCTGGGAAATCCCTTGGACAGAAAACAGTGGAGGGTGTTTCGGGGCCGGGGCGGTGAGTGTGTATGTATGTGTGTTACAGATGGGAAATAATCCTTAATCTTACATAAAATGATTGGCCCTTGTGATGCAGTGACCTTTATAAGCGAATGAAACCAGGATGTGGACTTCAACTTTTCCCTATTGAGATCACCACATTTCATGTTCTTTTTTTTAACTTTTGTGGATTTTTAACTTTTTTTGCTCAGAAAAAAATGAAACTAAAGGAGAGATATTAATCATTAAATGATATTGTATATATCTTTTATTCTCAAGAAAGATTTGAAACACTACTTCTGCTTGAGAATGAATAAAACTCTTTGCTTCAGTTTCTCAGAGCAGAAATGACTCACTCTTTCCTGTCATGTGCTATAAAATGATATTATTTGTAAAAGGGGATTCTGTCATCAAATACATTTGGGAACTACTTGATAAAACCAAGTTAAATAGGTGTCTTTACTGTATACCTTCGTAGAGCCTTTCATATGCTCATATGCATTGAAACTATCCAAAAAGGGATATTGTATGCAATTTTTCTCAAGTATTTTGCAAGCTTTATTCTCATTTAAAACTTATTAATAGCTTGATAAACTTACATTATGCCCAGCATATTTTGAAAAATGCTACTTTAATGTTGCATTCATAAGTACAACCAGTAATCTTTGATCTTATATTTCAATCATGATTGTGTATTCTAATACAATGCAATGCTATGACCTGTGCAAACTTCTCATTTATGTGTTATATTTTCTTTTCCTTCTGCAATTTTATAGAGTCAGAACCTTGTGGATACAGTCTATTTCTGATTCTGAAAAACTTCTACATAGGTTGATGACCATTAGTAACTAAAGTGACATAACCTTAAAGGAACTGCTGCTGCTGCTGCTAAGTCGCTTCAGTTGTGTCCGACTCTGTGCGACCCCATAGACGACAGGCCACCAGGCTCCCCCGTCCCTGGGATTCTCCAGGCAAGAACACTGGAGTGGGTTACCATTTCCTTCTCCAATGCATGAAAGTGAAAGTGAAAGTGAAGTCGTGTCCAACTCTTAGCGACCCCATGGACTGCAGCCCACCAGGCTCCTCGGTCCATGGGATTTTCCAAGCAAGAGTACTGGAGTGGGGTACCATTGCCTTCTCCACTAAAGGAACTAACTCCTTATAACTACAGCTGAGAGGATCATGCTTTGTATAATAATCTAAAACTCTGGGTCATTTCCTGCCCGCTTTCTAAGAAAATTTCAGCCCAAAACAAATTGTAAAGTATATGCAGTTTTGAGCTTTAATTTAAACTGATAGCTATTAAAATTTACCCCTCCTTTCATTTGACATTCAGAGATTCAAAGTCAGTGAAGAAAAGTGGCATAATCTAGTGGAAATAGCACTAAACTGAGACTCAAAGAACCAAAGTTTAATCACTAACAACAGTACAACCCTGGGCAAGTCATTTCCAGGATCTCAGTTTTTCATATGTAAGACGAAGAGTGTATAATTCACATATTTGAATCTTTCATTCTGAAGATGGAATGGGAAATCAAAACTTAGTAAGTATTAAATTATAATGACTTCTTCTAACACATATTAAGCATTGCAACTGTAAGTCATTGAAAACTAAAACTGTACTTCTTTTTTTAACTTTTACTTAAAATATGTAAACAGAAATAGACTCTGATGTTCTGTTTAGTAAAACCTTGTACAATTAGGATGACTTTCCTGCCCTACTTTTGTAGTCAAATTTTTATAGATATAAGTATGTTTTTATTATAAATTGGGTAAGATCAGAGACTTTTGTTTTTAGCATGAGTATTAATCTATAGGCCTTTTTCTCAAAAAGCAGTCTTTAGTCTAATAGATTCAGAATTTAATTGAATATCTTTCAACTCATCAATCTACCAACACAAAGCTTTTTTAGTGCCTTTCTGTTTCAAGAAGAATGTGTACCTACTTGTTAGAAATCTTGGCACCATTTCTCTTCTGTATGTAGAAGATATAATAGCTTGACATTAAAAGAACTTAGCTTCAACGAAATATACGCATTAAGTGTCACAGACAATTCTTCTTGGCAGAGGAAAAAAGGTATGAAAAGAGAAAACTGTAGTTTCGTGAGAAGAACACAAATTAAGCCTTTTAGAATGCCTTTGGTTTAACAACCTATGTTTCAATCATTGTTTGGTAAAAGACATTCATTACATTTTTTATGATTCATTGTTATAAATTTTTTGTTTTAAATGTCTTAAGTGTGTCAATTTTACCCTTCTAACATATATGTAAAATGCTTTATATCATTAAAATATTTTAAGGGAAAATATGACCTTGAATGTTTTTGAAGCTGTACTTCAAAATTTGTGCTTGAAAACATATTTTGATAAAATAAAAATGTAAATATTTGCAACTTCTAGGGCTTATGAAGGAAAACTTAGAACAAATCTAAATGTAAAAACAATCACATTTTTTTTCTTGAAAAGGGCATAAACGATCTTACTCAGTTTTGGGGTAAAAGCATGTATGCTTCATTTTGAAAACGAGGACAAATGTTTTACTTCATTTGTTGGAGCACTAGAGTGTGGATGCGTGGGTCTGTTCAGGATCTTGTTTATCATTTTACTTCTACCTCATTGAGGCACAATTACCAAGGTTAGAGGCTGCAGCAAGCTTGCTAAAGATGATAGGTATTTAGTTACTGCTTTAGGGCACACAGATGGACTGCCCAGAGTCCTGAGACACTGAGGCTTAGTCTACCTGCAGGCACCGGAGCAGGTGTGTGCGTTCACGGGGCTGTTCGGAATGGAACGTACCACAGGTGATGCTAATTAAGCAGCCCAGGGACTCAGAAGGAGCACAGTGTATCGCCGATGGTAGAGTGCCAGAGGTTAGTGAAAAGCCGGATTGTCTGCTGGCCCGGGGAAGATAAGAACACAAAGGGCACAGAAACGGATTTGAATACAGGCACTTATCAGTGTGCCTTTTAAACTACAGAATGCTGCATATAATGGTGTGCTTTTAGCAGTAAAATTAGGAGTCCTTGTATGAATGTACTAATTTATTAACATCAATTTGTGTCACTGTTTAAGTAGTCTCTCTCTCTTTTTTTTTATCATGAAGAGGGAGCATCAAGAAAACATTAGACCAACCTCAAATAAGCTATGATTAAAATGAAAATCAGATGTACCATGCTATTTTAATGAATAGTTTTATATAATGTGACTTTACCCCCACATTAAGAAAAATTATTTTAATTTCAATAGCATATGAATTGAATAAATCTCCATCTTTCCCTGATTTAACAGTTATTTTTAAAATATATTTATTTAGGGAATGAACATGACATTCCACAGAACAATGTAATTGCATTTTTACTGGCATTATGACTAAATAACTAATTCTAATAAGGATAAATCAGAATTAATTCATGTTAAATGTATTGCAGGTAATTTTAAATTTTATATATGCTACTGCATTATTAGATATATTTCATTTTTAACTTATGGACTCTGTGGGAGAGGGAGAGGGTGGGAAGATTTGGGAGAATGGCACTGAAGCATGTATAATATCCTGTATGAAACGAGTCGCCAGTCCAGGTTCGATGCACGATACTGGATGCTTGGGGCTGGTGCACTGGGACGACCCAGAGGGATGGTATGGGGAGGGAGGAGGGAGGAGGGTTCAGGATGGGGAACACATGTATACCTGTGGCAGATTCATTTCAATATTTGGCAAAACTAACACAATATTGTAAAGTTTAAAAATAAAATAAAATTAATTCAAATAAATAAATACTAACCAGTAAGAAATGTTGCCGGAAGAACAATGACTGTTTGCAGTAAGGAAGACATATAGCATGACTATTACAGATTTCAGCATGTTTTACTATAGAGCAGCTGCTGCTGCTGCTGCTGCTGCTGTTGCTGCTAAGTCACTTCAGTCGTGTCCGACTCTGTGCAACCCCATAGACGGCAGCCCACTAGGCTCCGCTGTCCCTGGGATTCTCCAGGCAAAAACACTGGAGTGGGTTGCCATTTCCTTCTCCAATGCATGAAAGTGAAAAGTGAAAGTTAAGTCGCTCAGTCGTGTCCAACTCCTAGTGACCCCATGGACTGCAGCCCACCAGGCTCCTCCGTCCATGGTAGTTTCCAGGCAAGAGTACTGGCGTGGGGTGCCAGGGCCTTGTCCGATAGAGCAGCTAGTTGATGATAAACCATGTCTAGTCCCCTAAAGTGTAGGTGGCAGTATAATTGATCATTATGAAATTCAGAGTTAAGTAAGTTTTGTTATCTTATGTTGCTCAACAAACTACCCTGATGTTTAGTGGTTTAACATCAGTACTGTTTTTATTTGCTCAAGATTCTGCAGGTCAGGAATTTAGGAAGTGGGTATTGTAGACTAGACATTTTTTATTTTTCCTCTCCTTTTATGCCATTTTCTGGGATTACTCATATGCTTTCATTCAGCTGGGTTATTAGCTAGAAATTGGCTCAGTGGTAGCTGGTGGGAGCTGGAATGCCCAACGTGGATTCATTCACCTGTAATGGTGTCTCAGTTTGAAAAGCTAGAAGAGTTGGAGGCTGCCTGGGTATATATCTCTTTCTCTCTTCATGCCATCTATAGAGTAGCTGGACATTTTTGTCTGGCAGTCAAGGATTCCACAAGAGGAAAAGGAAGCTGCAGATCATGTGTGAGTTCAAAGGTTACAATGTCATTTCCACCAAATTCTGTTGATCCAACCAGTTTACTAATCATCCAGACTCAAAGGGAAGGGAAAATAGATTCTAAAGCTTGATGTGGGAGTAGAATGGGAGCTACTTCCATGCCCCTCGTTAGAAACACAGTCTAAATCAGGTGAATATCTTTTCATTTGATATCCAAAAAGGTCATATGTTTTAGAGAATTAGATTTAAAAGTATGTCAGACCTCACAGACATTGTCTCCAAAAGAGAGGTGAGGTAGATCTTGAAATAATTGCTTGGCACACATATAAATTTGAAATCACTATGAAAAATAGTTAAATAGGAATTCAAAATCTGCACCCTCATTGCCCTGAAGCAGTGTGGCGAGAGCTGTTTCAACAAGAAGCACATGTTCACCATTATGAAACCAAACCTCAATGCACCTGGCCACTCAAAGAAATCTAAACTGCAAAGAATGAGATAAATTGTTATGGGTGAGAATTTTTACCCCACTTAAGAATAGCTTTTATTTAGAAACAAACTACTAACATCTTTCAGGGCCACATGTGGCCTTGTTCACAGCATTTGAGAATGGTTACATTAAGGATGGGCTTCTCCAAGTGGCACTAGTGGTAAAGAACATGCCTGTGAGTGCAGGAGACTTGGGTTTGATCCCTAGGTTGGGAAGATCCCCTGGAGGAGAGCATGGCGACCCACTACAATATTCTTGCTTGGAGAATCCCTTGGACAGAGGAGCCTGGTGGGCTATGGTCCCTAGGGTTGCACAGGGTAAGACAAAAGTGAAACAACTTAGCATGCACACATATTAAGGATATTCTAGCCAGATATCATTGAAATCATGGCAACACCAATTTTCTAGAGGACCTTAAAGACTAACTTCTACACCCAAGGAGTGAAAACATTTTTGTCTTAAGAAGAATTCTTTGAAAAGAATAGAACTGAAAAAATGAAGTTTAATTGAAATCAAATGCTCTTTCTTTTATGGATATCTATTCTTAGTTCTCGGAGAAGGCAATGGCACCCCACTCCAGTACTCTTGCCTGGAAAATCCCATGGACGGAGGAGCCTGGTAGGCTGCAGTCCATGGGGTCGCTAAGAGTTGGACATGACTGAGCGACTTCACCTTCACTTTTCACTTTCCTGCATTGGAGAAGGAAATGGCAACCCACTCCAGTGTTCTTGCCTGGAGAATCCCAGGGACAGGAGAGCCTGGTGGGCTGCCGTCTGTGGGGTCACACAGAGTCGGACACGACTAAAGTGACAACAGCAGCATTTTTAGTTCTGATCAGTAATAAAACAAAATTCATTGCAAGAAGATAATTTGATTTTCATATATTTAAACACTATCACTCCATTCGTTAAAACAGTAATGTATTGAGAGGCAGAACCTTGTTAGAATCAAAGAGTTAGCAAAATGTCAAGCCTGGATAAGAACTCAGGAATTTGATCCTATTTTTCTTCACTGCCCAATGCACCATCTTGATTCACAAAACTAATCTCATGGCTGTAAGTCAGGGATCAGCAACCATGGCCAGGGGAACAAGCCCTGCCCTCTGTTTTTGTAGAGTTCATAATGAGAAAGTTTCTTTTCATTTTTAAAAGGTTGAAAAAAAAAAGAAAAAGAAAAATGTTTTGTGACATGTCTTGAAACATACGAAATTTAAATATTAATGTTTATAAATAAAGTTTTATAAGAACATAGCCACACTCTTTCTTTTAAGCATTTTCTGAGGCTGCTTTCACACTGTAAAGGCAGAATTGAGTGGTTGTGAAAGAGCTCCCTTTTGGCCCATAAAGTCTGAAATATTTACCATCTGGCTCCTTAGAGGAAAGCCTTTCTACCCTAGCCTAGGTTTTCTTCCCTTTGATTTATTATCTATTGTCCTTCCCTTCCTTGCCCTTTCTACCTCTTCTTCCCCCACCACCACCCTCTCTCTCTCTCTTTCTTCATTTCTTCCTTTTCTTCCTCTCACACATTTTCTTTTTTATTGTACCTACTCCGTCAGCTTTCCCTTTGACTTTTACATATGTTTATGTCCAGTGCATGGTTCTTTACATACATTATACTCAAGTCAAGACTCTGGCCAAGTATTTGTTTTGTTTCTTTTCTAAAATGGCACTCATTCCCATAAGCAGAGGTTTGTTTGCTTATTATACATATGGAGAAATTCAAACAGCTGTCTCTTGTCAACATTTCAACATTGGCCTAAACCTGAAACATGTTAAACCACACCACATTAGCTAAAACAGAACATTCTGTTAACTAAAATAGAACATTCTTTACACTTGCACTTGTGCCCGAGCACTTGTGGCATACTGCTTCCCCTTCTTCAGCTCTTTGCTTCAGTGCTTTCTCTTCAGCAAGGTCCTCCCAGACCACTTCATTCACAGTGGCACACAGAACCCCACAATTCCTTCTCTCCCTCCCTAATTCCTTCACTGCACAAATATCTTAAACATATAACATAATTTATTTGTTTGTTATCTGCCCCACTAGAACATGAGCTTCAGAAAGTCAGAGATTCATATCAGTTTTGTTTACTGCTATATCCTGAGCTTGAAACAAAATCGCTGTTGTTCAGTTGCTCAGTTGTGTCTAAATCTTTGTGACCCTAGGGACTGCAGCACACCAGGCTTCCTGTCCTTCACCAACTCCCAGGACTTGCTCAAACTCATGTCCATTGAGTCGGTGATGCCATCCAACCACCTCATCCTCTGGCATCTCCTTCTCCTCCTGCCTTCAATCTTTCCCAGCATCAGGGTCTTTTCTAATGAGTCAGCTCTTCACATTGGGTGGCCGAAATATTGGAGCTTCAGCTTCAGCATCAGTCCTTCCAATGAATATTCAGGACTGATTTCCTTGAGGATAGACTGGCTTGATCTCCTTGCAGTCTAAGGGACTCTCAAGAGTCTTCTCCAATACTCTCCTTGCGACCCCGTGGACTGTAGCCCACCAGGCTCCTCCGTCCATGGGATTCTCCAGGCAAGAATACTGGAGTGAGTTGCCATTTCCTTCTCCAGGGGATCTTCCCGACCCAGGGATCGAACCCAGGTCTCCCGCATTGCAGGCAGACGCTTTAACCTCTGAGCCACCAGGGAAGAAAGCTTCTCAAGAGTCTTCTCCAATACCATAGTTCAAAAGCATCAATTCCTTGGCACTCAATCTTCTGCATGGTCCAGCTCTCACACCATACATAACTTTGGAAAAACCATAGCTTTGGCTATACCATTTGGCTATAATCATTTCGCTATAAATGTCTGTTGGCAAAGTAATGCTTCTGCTTTTTATTATGCTGTATAGGTTTGTCATAGTTTTTCTTCCAAAGAGCAAGTGTCTTTTAATTTCATGGCTGCAGTGATTTTGGAGCCCAAGAAAATAAAGTCTGCCACTGTTTCCATTGTTGCCCCATCTATTTGCCATGAAGTGATAGGACCGGATTCCATGATCTTAGTTTTTTGAAGCAAAATAGTCAATCAATATTTCTTGAATGAATGAAAGAATTAATCTTGGGCACTGAGACACAAAAAACAAAGTCTTAATTAAACTATTTGACCAAAATTGAAATGAATAATTTTTAAATTTTCAAGTAAAGTCATCCCCAAAGCTAAAAACCTAAATTCTGAGGATTTTTCCCAAAAGAATGATACATCTTTTGAAATTATAATTTCATTTTCCCGAATAAAATAGGACAGAGTAAAACCATTTAGTTGTTTAACTATATCTTAAAATATTTAAAGCTTTTTAGGTAACAATATAATACCTTCAAATCCATTGACCCATTTTAGATGCCAAGAAGTAATGAAAGAAATGACAAATATTGAGTGAGGTGAGAAACTTATATAAACTCAAATTTTTAGAAGGTTTAAAAGTATGGTAGACTGAACACTGTTTTTCTTAATCTATGACCCTAAAATGTCTTTAGAAAATGAAGATCCCTTTTAGAATCAGGAATTTAATTTGCTTGCCATGCCTAGTTTCTTTAATTTGGAACAACTCCTCCATTTTTCACTGGCTTTTTTGACCTTGATACATTCAAGGAGTACAGGCCAAGTATTTCACAGAATGTCTCCCTTTTGAGTTTGTCAAATGTTTCTTTGTGATTAAAACACGTTGTGAATCTTCAGCAGGAATAACACAGAAATGAAAAAGCTATTTTCTTTCATTGCATTCCATCAAGTATAACATGATATGATTAATCCCATTCTTGTTAATGACAGATTTGAGCACTTGGTTAAGAGGATATCTGCCAGCTTCTCCATCGTCAAGTCAGACATTTTCTTTTTCTTACTCGTAATTTGAGTTTGGAGTAGGGTATGTGCCGTGAAACTATATGAACATCTTAATCAGGTTTCTCATCAAAGTTCCAACTCATTCATTTATTTAATCTATTAATATGGATTATGGTTTCTGAATATATTCATTTGGCATAATCTGTTACTGCCATTGTTTATTTGATACTCAGTGTGTTCTTGATTCGTCCAGTGGGAGCTCTTGAGTTGGTTTTTGTGTTACTTGGATGTTTACATCATTTTTTGAGTGTGTCATTGCTTTCTGGCATAGCAGCCATTTCAGGTTCATTTTGTACTTTCCCTGCCCTGGTATCATTTCCACATTTCTGTCATTTCTTTTGGATTATTACTGTTTCTAATTCCTCTCAGTGTACAGACCTAGGGAATATACACACACACACAAATACACATAAATATATATATATTAAAAATATTTTATATAATTAATTATAAATAAATTTATATATAATAATATATAAATTAATATTTATATATAATTAATTACAAATATATATAATATATAAATATATATATCTCTCTCAATGGCTTCTTTCCTACATGAGCCTCTGCATGCTCCCCAAACCCCACATTACTCCATAATTAGTTAACAATTTGTTCTCCTAGAGCATTCACAAATGCAATTAGTCATTTGAGCTTTCAATAAAAGAGGTGAGTGGCCAATTTCACCTGCAATTAACCAATTACCTCATGGTTTCATTTGCTATGCTTGAGTCCATGTGTTTTAAAACATTGTTTGTACTGTATCCAAAACATCCAGAGCAGAGTCAGGGACAATTTTTTAAATCCTAGATTAATGCACTTGAAGCAGCACACACTTTTTCTAAATAGGGACTTAAAAATTGGAAATAATACAGATTTTCCTTGCTATTATGAAACAAATAATCCTCACATAATAAAGTACAGAACTGTAGGACAGACTATCAACATCAGAGTCTGTAAAGCTCACAGTGCAAAGATCATTTGTTGCAGTATCTCTATTAAATCAGCAAATTTTAAGAAATAAATTGCAGTGCTCTTTTCTTTTTTATGTTTAAGGTAAAAATGCACGTGGATAGATAAATGTTTGATAAATAGGTACAGAGATAGGTAGATGATACATAAGTGTGATTGAAATTGATGGCTGCTAATTTTCAATAATTTTTTTTGATGCATTTCATCTGCAACTAAGATATTTCATTTTCAGTGAGAATCCAATCTCAGCTCTATTAGTTAGTAAAACACCTTATTTCAAATTTAAGATAGGAAGAGAATAATTATTTCTGTGTGTTCCTTTGGTTCCCATCCCTGTGTTCACCAAGATCTAACCTAATCCCCACCTGGTACCCCAATCCCTTTCAGTTACAAGATTTAGAGTCTTTTCTTCCAGTAACTGATATAATAAAAGTGAGGGAATACTGCCTATAAATGGTTGATTACGCCAGATAGCTCTTGAAAATTGCTGCCTCACAGGTGAAAGAGTCACCTTGGCTATTTACCATGTGACAGATCTTCCTTCACCTGAGAAAGATGGGGTTAGATCAGCTTTCCTAGGAAAGCATGTGAGTACATGGATTGGGACAGTCTATTTCCAGAGTTAATTTTTTAAACATTACAGCAATGGAGAAAAAGAAAACATGAAATATACTTCAGTCTCCTTACTTAGCTCTGTTTCATGAGAATTATAAAACATTAAGATTTTGGTTGAAAGTATTCAAGACCATTTAATATCTTTTAAAATGCTTATTCCTACCTCACATTTCATATTTATCAGCAATTCACTTTTTAGTCATAAAGGATAGAAGAACCTTCAGAATTTGCCTGGCCAGTTTACCTCTTTTAAATGGATAGGAGAAGTCCAAACATGTTATGTACAGACTCAATCTATTCCTCTATACTCAGTCTGGAGAAGTCCAATCTTTCCATTGATTTAAGCATAGTTATTAACCTCATGAAGTCTACAGTTTAATGGGAGAGGCAGGCACATACTCAATAATTCAGCAAAGCAGATTGTGACTATTGTTTATAAAGTAATTAAACATGAAGAAACAATAAGAAAATAAAGGAAAGGGAATATTGCACATTCCACAGGGATATTACATAAAGCATTGGCATATAAAGTTGGTATAAAGGCATTTCTTGAAAAATTAAGAGTGATGGATAGGGAGGCCTGGCATGCTGCAATTCATGGAAATTCATGCAAAGAGTTGGACACGACTGAGTGACTGAACTGAACTGTTGAACAACTAGAGGAGCAGAAGCACAACAGTGTGGGAAATGTTAGAAGTATCAATATTCAGAGACACTAAATAATCATTCAAGCAATGCTTTTCAATCACTTCCATCACAGAATAAAGATAGGCACAAAAATCTTTGATATGCCTTCCCTTGAATCTAGGAGGGCTCTGTTTTCATGTTATACTTTATATAGTATAAATGTAAAATAATTTATATTGTGCTAGTTTCAGGATCTAGGCCTTAAAAGACTGGTAGTTTCTACATCTATCTCTTTGGAATATTTGAGACCTAGCTCCCATGCTGTAAGGAAGCCCAAGCAGTAATGTGAAGCAAGCCATGAGGAGAGGAATCAAGGCACAACAACTTCTTCAGTTGAGTTCCAAGCTGATGGCCAGTACTCACATGCAAGACATATGAGAAAGCCACTCCAGCTCCAGGCAAATAGAACCATCTTGATCAGAGATGGCCAACTCCATCAATTCTTAATATGCTCATAATGCAGATTTATTAGTAAAATAGTGTACTGGTTTTGTTTTAAGCCACTAAAATTTGGGGTAATATTAATATGTTATAAGATCAATAGGTAACAGAACAACTACCAACATACCAGGACTGTACCAAGCCCATCATACCTAGGGAAGAAACTGACAAGGTTAGTCTTGTGTTCAGGAAGTTTACAGACGTGTGCAGTGCAGCAGGAACTGGGGTTTGGGTGTGGAAGAAAGCAGGATGCTGGAGAATATGAGCTGAGAAAAGTAAGTTTATCAGTGATTATATTGAGAATGCAGGGGGGCCTAAAATGTAAGTATGTAAGTATTTATAAGTAAGTAATATAAGTATTTATAAGCATGTTTAGATGTGAAGGTAAACTATTGACATTTTCTTAAGTGGAGAGTCACGCTTTCAGATTGTAAAGGTGATGTTTGTATTTGGGTTCAACTGGAGAAAGCAACCCTAAAAATAAAATTGCAATTTAGGAGACCCAAGAAACCCAGAAAAAAGATCATAAGGCAGAGCCAGGAGAATGAAAAATTTTAGATTTGAGTGATACTGTCACATCTACATGAAGCAGATTTGATCTGTTTGTTAATTCATACACCCAATTTCTTAGAATACTATCTAGTACATAACAGGTGGTCAATAACTGTTTATAGAATAAATAGATTTTTAAAGAATAAATAGATGTGACAGAAGCCAAGATATCTTTTAGGAAAGTTATACATCCATTTGATTCAATTCACCTTCTCCACAGTCCAACAGAAATCAAAGGTAGTCAATCTACTTCACTCCAACCCTTTCTTTCAAAGATACAGATCCATGCATTGCTTAAACGAGGATAAAGGAAATACATCATTTGACCATCTTTCTATCCAAAGTGAATATATCTAAAATACTACTTTGGTCTATTTGTATAGTATAAACTGCATTACATTAATTTCTCACCTTTTAGCTTTCTGTATTTTGTACTTCTTAGAGAATTCTCATTCGTAGACTAAAATCTGCCCTTGTTCATAAAGTTTACCTGACAGTATATTTGTTATTTGATGAGTTAAAGGCAATAATCCTGTGTTTCCCAAATATGCAAATGAGTATTGCAATAGGATCTATATTCACTGACCTCTAAAAATTCTACATAATTAAAAGGACAAAAGGGGAAATTTGCTGAAAAGAATTGGGAACTTAAAAAATGTATTTAATCATACTTATCTAGTTAATTTTAGATAACTGGCTACCACTCTAATGGCAGAAAGCAAAAAAAAAAAAAAACCTAAAAGCATCTTGATAAGGGTGAAAGAGGAGGGTGAAAAAACTGGCTTAAAACTCAACATCAAAAAACTAAGAACCTGGCATCTCATCCCATCACTTCATGGCAAATAGATGGGAAAACAACAGAAACAGAGGCAGACTTTATTTTCTTGGGCTCCAAAATCACTGCAGATAGTGACTGTAGCCGTGAAATTAAAAGATGCTTGCTCCTTGGAAGGAAAGCTATGACAAACCTAGACAGCATATTAAAAAGCAGAGATATCACTTTGCTGACAAAGGTTTGTATAGCCGGTATGGTTTTGTAGTCATGTATGGATGTGAGAATTGGACCCTAAAGAAGGCTGAGCCCTGAAGAATTGATGTTTTCGAATTGTGGTGCTAGAGAAGACTCTTGAGAGTCCCTTGGACTGCAAGAAGGTCAAACCAGTCAATCCTAAAGGAAGTCAACCCTGAATATTCATTGGAAGGACTGATGCTGAAGCTAAAGCTCCAACACTTTGGCCACCTGATGTGAAGAGCTGACCCATTGCAAAAGATTCTGATGCTGGGAAAGACTGAAGGCAGGAGGAGAAGACAGAGACGGAGGATGAGATGGTTGGATGGCATCACCGACTCAATGGACACGAGTTTGAGCAAACTTCAGGAGATAGTTAAGGACAAAGAAGGCTGGTGTACTGCAGTCCACAGAGTCACAAGACGTTGGACACAACCTAGTGGCCAAACAACAAGAACAATCTAGTTACTTAGTGTCGGTAGGGAAAGCAAAAGAAACTAACAAAGACTAAAACTTGTGTGTTCAGTTCTTAGTCTTACAGTGGCCCACCAAAAGCATGTGTAGAAGTTCATTGCATATCAGTCAATGTTAGGAATGATCGACACAGCTCATATTCTGTTGGCAGCACTGCTTGATTTGCTTTGCATCAATATATTCAAATTCATCTAGAACAAAAATGTAAACAAAATGTATTTTACTTGTCATTTGGAGAAACTATTGGTCCATCACTATTTGCCTAAATGCAGCTTCTTATTTTAAAATTTTTAGTTGAGAGTGAAACTTTATTTTTAAATCATTTCAAACTAACTGAAAAAACAATATCTTTATATATTTTTTAAAAAGTGTGCATACGCATATATTTAGTTTTTAGATGTTACAAGGGAAACTTTACCATATCTGGAAGCCATATGCCAAAAATGTTGAGTTATTATCAACTGATCTTTGCATAAAGCATTGAAAATGATAGTTCATGCCATAATTCATTTAAATATTCCTTCTCTTGGAACATTGCTTCCCACAGATAGCAACAGGACTTGGAACAAAATAAAATAGTGATATTATACACATTTTCTATTTCTGCACTTTTCCATTTCTGGAAGTGGTCATGGGATCATTTTATGACAGAGTAATATCATCCATGATCCTAAATCGCTAAGAAGAAAAGTGTTAGATTCTTTTGGTAAAGTTGCCATAAGGACCAAATTTATTTTTTAACCAATTCCTTGGAGTATCAACTGATTTTTAGTTTTACCACATATGTATCACATCTTCAACCATTTTGCCCCAATTCTAGTTCTTTTCATCCTTCAATAGTGAGGATGAGAAAACCTGGATTCATATGGATATGGTTGATTTGAAAACTACTTTTTAAACATTTGGAAGCTTTTCAAAACCAAAAGCATATTTACCAAGTGATCTTTTCCCCTACATTTTAAATCCATGTGCAACTTAAAAGAAACTTAGTCCATATGCTAGTTCAGATTCACTTATATTAAAATCATGAAAATTATGTTTAATAGCTATTTGACACACAAGAAACTTTTAAATGAAGTTTCTCTAAATTTTAGAGCTTTCAAAACATACTTTGTTCCCTATCCACCCTCAGTACTCCTCGCTACTCTCCAAGAAAAAATCAGATTTAATTCAGGACCTGTGAATTAGATGCTTTGAATCTATCAATGATGATTAAGTAATAAAGAAAAACACATTTAATTTTTTTCCCTTTATCTATAGTTTTTTGTTTCAGTATCTCCACTCAAGTTCAGAATGGTCTGACTTTCAGGATCAATGATCTGAGAGATAAAGTCAATTTTTGCATTTGTGATTTCATACTTCCTTTACCATACATAAGATGCATGAGCTTTTCAGTACTTTTTGGTGTTTCATTACAAATAATACATGAGTCTTGGAACACCACAAACAATGCAAAATAATATAAAGATAAAAGTAATCATTTTTCCTCATCCTTTTCCTTCTCCAATCCCAACTTCACCTAGGTAATCAACATGAAGGGTTCTGTGTCTATCTGTCCACACCTTTAATAGCTGAATTTACGTGGTATAATTCTCTTTTCTTGGCACAAGTACACATGAATAAAACTGTGTGTGATTTAAAACCCAGGACTGAGATTTTTAAGTAGTGAGGGGAGAGGGAAGGAAAATGAGAAGTTATGTACACATAAACTAAGGGTGGAATGGAGCATAGAAAGCACATCCTTTCTATGTGACATCTGAGGTCCTGGCCACCTAATTAACCATATACTCACCTGAAATAATAAGTGGATAAGTGCTCTGCAATTATAAAAATGAATGAAAAGTGCTCATGAGCATATTACTATTGTATCATTTTAATATTTTGTTTTCCCAGTTCAGTTCAGTAGCTCAGTCGTGTCCAATTCTTTGCGACCCCATGGACTGAAGCATCCCAGGCTTCCTTGTCCATCACCAACTCCCGGAGCTTACCAAAACTCATGTCCATTGAGCGGGTGATGCCATCCAACCATCTCATCCTCTGTTGTCCCCTTCTCCTCCTGCCTTCAATCTTTCCCAGCATCAGGGTCTTTTCAAATAAGTCAGTTCTTTGCATCAGGTGGCCAAAGTATTGGTGTTTCAGCTTCAGCATCAGTCCTTCCAATGAATATTCAGGACTGATTTCCTTTAGGATGGATCAGGGTGATAAGTTGTTCATATCTATTAACAAAATATTCATGAATTCATAAATTAGACAAATATCTGACAATTTGTACTACCTTTACAAATAATCATTTGGCCCATGTGGTGCTCCTGAATTTCTTTCTAACACTGAATAACTCATACGGGTTTTCAATGATAGTCATTTCAACATTCTCTATCTGAGGTTTGTGGACATTGACTGAATATACAGTATTCTGAGAAGTTGGTAGAAGAGATTTATATCAATTCATGAAAGACACTATTATTCCGAGGAAGAACATAAAAAGTATATACATACAAAAAAACGATGGGTTTCACACTATAGTTTAATCTGAGCACCCTTATTTCTGTTTACAAAAAAAAAAAAATCTGCTTTGTGTTGTCAAAAAAATTAACTTGTATGAAGTCAATTTACAATCTAGAGAAACTCAGACATGCATTAACAAGTGTTTTTTAACTGCAAAAATGTTAATAATTTCTTTTACAGCCATGCTGCTGCTGCTAAGTCACATCAGTCGTGTCCAACTCTGTGTGACCCCATAGACGGCAGCCCACCAAGGCTCCCTTGTCCCTGGGATTCTCCAGGCAAAAACACTGGAGTGGGTTGCCATATCTTTTTCCAATGCATGAAAGTGAAAAGTGAAAGTGTATAAAATATAAACATGAATAAGCCCATTCTATGTTTGACTAACATTACATCAGATTTTACGTAAAAGCAATGGCCTTCTTTTGCTTTTACCCCAGGAACATATTATCATGAGCACAGTGCCTCACACAAACTCTCATTTTTTCTATTACCTATTGTTTTCACTGACAAAGCACAAGACACATTCAAACAGCCATCTATGTGCACAGAGCTGCATTTACCTACAGCGGACTGCATTTTGGTTTCTTAATTTATAAATCTTTGTTTCCAATGCAAAATGTGTAAAGTCTTCCTGTTGGAAAAAATGTCTAAATGGATATCAAATCACTGTCAGATTCCTTCTCCCCAGTGTGCTCACCAATTCTGTGGTTGATTGTTGCAACTCTAGCTGTTCTTTAATTTTTGACTGACACTAATCCACATTTGCAGCCTTCAGTCTGTTACCATCCTATTGTGAAAACTCTACCCTCCAAAAGTTTTCTTTTGGTTTGTTTTTATTTCCATTTTCTTCTTATATTTCCTCAAAGAAGTGTAGTTTTTTCAAGAATGAATCTTTTGAACCTATACGGTACAAATACAAGGACAGTAGGAAGTTTAAAGCCTTGTTCAGTTTACATTAAATTTTGGGGGAAGGCCTGGAACACATATTCCTCCATGCATAATCAAAGTATTTAATGGCAAAAAAAAATTATTTCTATATTTTATCAGTATTTTAAGTTTTTATTCTGCAATAATCCCCAGGTGTTTTGGAAACAGTAAAACAAAACTTCAAAAATCAGAAAATCACTATTATCTTACTAAAAATGAAGAATTCAGCCACAATTATAGTCAAACCAAATAGAATAGAATTTTCCCTTTCTGACTTAGTTTTTAATGCTGGATACCTGATGTGCTTTTTGGCAGATCAAGTGTATTCTTTGGAGAGCTATACCTGAAGGTGTGGTGAATATTGGTTGCATGAACATCCAGATCAGCCTGAAGCAATAGTAACATTCTGTCATTCTGAGCATGCCCAGGCTACTTTCTCCCTAGGCTTCAAATTTTGTAGGAAGATCCCCTGGAGGAGGGTTTATCAACCCACTCAAGTATTCTTGCCTAGAGAATACAATGCACAGAGGAAACTGGCATGCTATATGTTTCAGATGCTGCATTAAAAACTTTATCTGCAGCCTTTAATTGAATGCTCACCACCATTGTCCAAGAGGTATCACTGTTACATTCATATTTACATAAAGGGATTAAGACTTAGAGAGGCAAAGTAACTTGAATTAAGTTCACATAGCTAATGAATTTAGGAAACACAATGTTTTAAAACTGTGAACTTCAAAGTTACAGCTGAGACAGAAGGGTTCTTTCTCCCCTGTACTCTCCTTACTCACCTCATACTATCCCACCCATTTTTTTAATTTATAAGTGGTCATCCTGGAGATGGTTCAGCGGGTAAAGAACATGCCTGCCAATGTAGGAGACACAGGAGATCCCTGGGTTGGGAAGGTCCCCTGGAGAAGGGAATGGCAACCCACTCCAGTATGCTTGCCTGGATAATTCCATGAACAGAGGAGCCTGGCGGGCTACAGTCCATGGGGTCACAAAGAATCATACATGACTGAGTGACTAAGCACACACAACCTGGAGATACATACCACAATATTTTTTTTTTTCGTATCAGAATGGTTTCATGACATTCGGTAAAAACTAAGAAAATTTGTTTGATTAAAGTATGAACTGTAGTCAATCTATCAATACCGATTTCTTAGTTGTGACTAAGGTATGCTATGAATGTCAGAAGCTAACAGCAGAGGAAATTGAGTGTGGGGTATATGAGAATTACTGTGCCATACTCGAAACAGTTCTAAAATAAAAACGTATTAGCTATAACAACTCCATATGCATACCTAATCAGTGTTTAAAACCATCCATCCTACAACGAACAGCCATCTTCCATTACAATATTATTATGTTTTTGCTGAACAGGGACGTAATAATCTCCGCAGCAACAAGCAAACAAAAAAAGCTGGTCTCATTAAATCCATTCTTCTTAATGTCAGAAGCCCTTATTTCCTCTTTCAAAACCATGATATTGCTTGGATCATGAAAAAATATGAAAGCAAATTAAAGTCGTCAAAGGAAAGGTGTTTACAAAATGTTATTAATGAAACAATCCATCTACACAGATGTGAACATATTTTAATAACCTTGGATATGGCAGGAAGAGTCATAATGTAAAAAAGAGATTTATATGTATAAAAGCTAAGGGAAAAAAATTTCAACTTCCAGCATTAAGGTCTTAGTTCATAAATCTGAAGGGAAATAGGAAAAAAATAAAGGCATTAGAAGAAGATATGAAAAAATATAAAACAGTAAATGTATCTTTCATGAATCTTTGTGAGTATACAGTGACACACAAGCTATAGAAAACCAGTTTACTGTTTGAAGGATGAATGTGAGTTCAGAAGTATCAACATGAAATTTCAAGTCAATAAAAAATAAACTCATAATTTATAGTGTCCTGGTTGAATTAAAAACGATTCTGGAACATAACTTTCCCTACTGAAACATATTTTGCTGTTTTAAAAGTGCAAGGTGTTTTGAGAATGGATTAGAAAGATTACAAAATACATACTAATAAATCACAAACACTTATCCTAAAATCAAATTAAAACCTATCTTTGCAGAGTTCATTCAAAAGCATTTGTTCTTTTGCACTAAATGGCTTGTGGTTGATGGAAATGTAAATTATATTAATCTTAAAGTGTGCTTTGGATATAAACTAAGTCTAATACATACAAAGTTCTTATTTTCCTATTTAATAGAAATTCCAAAAGACCACTTTCTTTTCAGAGAGAAACTTGTTGAAGTAATTACCTATTGAGGACTAGAAATCCCAAGGGATTAGCTATGGATACAGAGCTTTCAAATTTCTAGGTCACTGCTTGGAATCTGAAACCAAACCCACAGGGACTAAAAGGCATTATCAGGAAAGGCTGTTAAATGACCTTTGTCATATGGTCTCAGTGAGAGACAGGTGTCCACTGTTTTTGACCATCTGGGTTAAAAAGCAAGAACATAAAAGGGTATGATTGCCCCTAAAAATGATCTCCAGGGATTTGGTTTAGGCAAAACATTGAGGGTGGACAACTCCATGCACAATGACTTAATACCTCTCTCTCTCTTTCATGCTCTCTTTCTCCACTGCTCCCCCAACACATGCTCTGCATGAACTTCACTGAAAAGTATTTATTGAGAAGATGCTTCAAGGAAATGGGGAATTATCACTTTGATTTGGAAAGGAAGAGATTAAGTTTTCTCAAATGGTATAAAGATTTGGGTCAATAGAAAAGGATGATATATCAGACTTGCAAATGAAAAAAGAAAAAAGTGTGCATTAACTGCACAGGTTTAAAATTATGAAGACAAGTGCAAAACTTATTACAAAATAGTTTCAAATTGCACAATTTCATAAGCTAATTTTCCTCCAGTTCAAGAAATTTTGAATCAAGTTCTGTCTTTCAAAGCTTTGGTGGGTAGAGATGGTTATATAATATGGAATTGGAGAAAGTGGGTAAACAGTAATCCAAGTACAAAATGAAAGATGAAATTGAATCCAAAGCATTTCATGTATTACTGTTAAGAACTGTTTTCATCACCAGAAATGACATTGAACTTTTATGTTTGAGTACCAATATTGATGAAGTTCCTATAGTAATATTGGGCAGTAGAATAATGGTCACAACTCTCCCCATCGACAAAAGAAAGAGCAAACTCCATGCACAACCTCTGTTACTTATTTTGGCCACAACCAGTATCGAGACTTGTGTCTGGTATTCAAATAATCTTTCTACGTAGCATACTAATTTTAGCTAAGCTCCTTCTTTGAAAAATGTGCTTTAAAAAAAATTAGAGCTGCTATACAAAGACTTGAGAGTGAGATGGGGAAAGAGAGCCTGTGGTTGATGAAATGCAAATGAGGCTTGGCTCAGACAGCTGGCTGCTTTGGATGACATGGGTGATAAATGGTTCTTAAAACATGAGCAGGCATCAGGCTCCCGATTCGGTGTCGGACTGGCAAAAACAGCAGTAGTACTAGATGCTTCCTTTAATTAATGCAACACTGCTGCATTAGTCAGGACACTGCCGATAAATGGGAAAGAAGTGATATTGAAGGTAATATCAGAAATCTTTCAACCTTGAAGCTGGGATGTGTTGGCCAAAAGCCGCAGTATTGTAAGAGGTTTAATTGTATTTGTAATGTACCAGTGCACCATGACAAAAATGGGGAGATAGTGTAGTCAGGACCAGGAAAGGCTGTGATAAATGAGAGAATGAGTGATTACACAGTCAGGAGGACTGTGAAAACAGACAAAAGACAGGCAAATGGAAAGAGGGAATTTAGCCACCACTGTAATTTGCAAGAACTCAGAAGAACTTTGAAGTGGACAAAAGAGTAGAATCTGCTCCTCCAGGATTTGTCAGGGCTAAAGAATGCACATAATATATGAATAATTCAGTGTGCCCCCAAATATGGTCAGACTGCATGTACCTTGCAATAGTGTATATACTTTAACCTACATCAAAATAGAGATGCGTAGATTATCGGGGCAGTATCTGAGAAATACCTTTAAAACATTTGCACTCACACACAGGCACAAGATATTTTAAAGAAAATATATTTGGAGCTGGCTACCTTTTAAGAGTGTCCTCTTGCTCTTGGGCCAAATTTCCACCTAGAAAACAAATAAAGTCTTTCTAAAAACACCAATATTGAAAATATGCTGCATCAAAGTAAGATTTTTTTAAAGAAGATAAGCCAGTAAATAATTTTCTGCAACAAGCAAATGACACAGAATTGGCCTCCAGTCTCACAGTGGATGCCAGTGAGAATTCCCTGAAATCATATCTCCTTTCCCATGTTGTTAACTACAATGACTACAGCCTCAACCACAATGACAACCACACCTAAAACTGTCCTTTCTTGACACTCTTAGCTTTACTTTCCTCCTCATATCTTGATCTTCCAGCCATGACCTTCTATAGCACTTTAGAGCAAGGGTTCCCTGGGGGCTCAGTGGTAAAGAAGCGGTCATTCAATGCAAGAGACACAAAAACACGGGTTCGATCTCTGAGTCGTGTAAGATCCCTGGAGGAGGAAATGGCAGCTCGCTTCAGTATTCTTGCCTGGGAAATCCCATGGACAGAGGAGCTGGTGGACAGACACAGCTTAGTTACTAAATAACAACTTTTTTTGTAAAAGGAAAGAGACAGTATTTTCAGTTTTGCAGGCTCTAATATCTGTCTCAAAATAGCTTCCCTGACAGCTTAGTGGTAAAGAATCTCTTGCAGTGCAGGAGACACACCCAGGTTCGATTCCTGGGTCGGAAAGATCCCCTGGAGAAGGAAATGGCAACCCACTCCAGTATTCTTGCCTGAAGAATTCCATAGACAGAGGAGCTTGGCAGACTACAGTCCATGGAGTCGCAAAGAGTCGAACACAATGGAGCAACTAACACACACGCATATCTGTCTCAGCTACTCAACTCTGACTTTGTAGAGCAAAAATAACAACAGACAATTTGTAATTAATAAAGTCGATGTTTTATTAATAATAAAACTTTATTCATAAAAACAAGCAGTGAGCTAGTTTGGATCATGGGCTATAATTTGCCAATCTCTAGTGGAGCATCCAAATTCTCCATAGTTTAAGTACAATGGGAGTCAGGCCAATAATCGCACCTCTCCCAGCATTGCTTACAGAGAAAGTGAAAGAGCCAGTCAGGAACACCTTCTCTTGATAGGTGTCCACTCAGGAGTATATGGGAAAGTCATTACATTATATTTGGGCCAATGCACTTCCTTCCTCCTCTTCTCCTCTTCTAAGATGAGTAACTCCAGTCACACAAGTTATGTTCAGCCTAAATCAACTGGGTCTGAGGATATGTCTCAGCCTTTTGTATTCATTTCAATGTGGCTATTTTCTCATTTCCCTGATATGTAGGAGCCACTCAGCTAGTCTGGGGATTTCGTACTGAGTGATTGTTCCATGTCTAACTGTACATTCAGTGTATCCATGGAAAAGATAAGTTTAGGAGATTCCTATGTCACAATCTTGATGATTTTGAACTGGGATGTTGGAGAAAACTCTTGAGAGTCCCTTAGATTGCAAGGAAATCAAGCCAGTCAGTCCTAAAGGATGTCAACCCTGAATTATTTATCAGAAAGACTGTGGTTGAAGCTGAAGCTCTAACACTTTGGCCACCTGGTGCAAAGAGTCGACTCATTGGAAAAGACCCAAATGCCAGGAAAGACTGAAGGCAAAAGGAGAGGGGGTGGCAGAGGATGAGATGGTTAGATAGCATCAGTGACTCAATAGACATGAATCTGAGCAAACTCCAGGAGATAGTGGAAGACTGAGGAGCCTGGCATGCTGCAGTCCATGGCGCTGCACAGAGTCAGACGTGACCCAACTTAGTGACTGAACAACAACAAATGTCGCTAGCTTGGTCTCTCTCCTGCTTCTTAACATTAGTGCTAAACTTTTCTTACACAAGGATAGCAAAACTACGTCAACACTTCTGTAAATTTCTGTCATGTATTGCGTTTTATTTTGTTGTCTGCATACAGCTTTGTAAAAGTTATCAATTGCAGCATAATACACCACCCCTTCACTAGAAACAAATATTGTCCTTTCAGCTCACACATCTGTAAAGCCCTCAGCCTTGGTCTAGGCTGAACTTGGCTGGTTCGATTGGATTTGCCAATCTGCAGTTTTCTTTTCTGGGAGCGTTCTCTGTTCTTTACTGCATTCTTAGGGCAGCTTAACTAGGGAGGTTGTGCTCTTCATGCCTATCATCTTCTTTCTGGAACCAGGAACTAGCTGAAAATTTTCTTCTCATGGCAATGATAGAGGCATAGAAGATCTTTCCCTGGGATTTCAAATTTAAACATTTGAATTCTCATATAAATTTCATGTAATTATTAAGTGTTCATAAAGCCCAGAATAATGGTGCTAGCGGCTATCCACCTGCCAGTGCAGGAGACGTAAGGGACGCAGATTTGATCCCTGGGTTGGGAAGACCCCCAGAGAAGGGCATGGCAACCCACTCCAGTATTCTGGAGAATTCCATGGACAGAGGAGCCTGGCAGGCTACAGTCCATGAGGTTGCAGAGTCAGACACGACTGAGCGTCTGAGCACACAATGATGCATTATATTTAATTCTTCATCCTGTAATGACCATGATTAATTAAATATATGGAAAAATGTATTAACTCTCTTCCCACCACCTTAAGACTCATATCTATCTCTTGGATTTCAATCAATAGTGCTCATTTTAGAATTGAATGCATTATTCCTAATGTAAAGTCATTAGTCTCTAACTGAGAGGGGTTTTTTTAAACATGGCTCCAGCTGAGATCAAGCAGACTATGTTATTCCTTGAAAACTTTCTTGTGTAACTTAAAAACTTATTTCAAGAAGTTGGAGTAACTGAAAAACTAAGGATTAAAGATTTTTCTTTCTTTCTTTTTTTTTTTTTGCTTTAAATGGCTCCTCAGGGAAGATGAATTGGACTGGGGTAGGTAATAATTCTTTTTTCTACAATGTTCATGACATGCACTAATGAAAATGTTCACCTTTATGTTCCTCTTGATTATAACCAAGGAATTTTTGATGCTACATAGGCATAAATTTTTGTTTCTTGATTAGGAAAGGGCAGGCTGGTTGTAGAGTCTAATTGCTGAAAGATGAAATTTGAGAACTGAAGGTCATGCTGAAGTTATAATTCTTTCCCACATCCTTACAAATAACTAAAATTTCATTTTGTAAAAATTTGAGGTTAAACTTTATTTTCTGAGGTTACCTCTTGTATTAGCACTTTCAAAAACAGCTATCTACATGCATAGTGAACCTCAATAGAAAACTCATCTTCCACCATAATATAAACATATATGTATAAGGTGGCTGAAGAACACCTTACTGGGTTATTTAGCAATAGAAAGTCAACTGGGCAAAATAGACACCAAGTTTCTTTTGACTCTTCCACTGTTGAAAATAATGCATTCCTTAACAAAGGACATTAAAGATTGGCTAGAGACCCAGAAAGGTGACTAATGTCTGGTTTGCTTCCCTTGTCTACACTGTGCAGTATGACATTTCTGCGCAGGTGGGGGTCATGAATAATTGCCATCAAGGTCAATCAACTATATATGAAAAAGTTTTATCATAACTATAATTTATGCTTCTACTGTAATAGGAAAAAATGTTCCCTGTGATACTATAAAGTTTCCAAATTTTCAGTTCTCTAAACTTCAAATCATTAAATGCACCAATCCATTTACCTATCAATTTAGCTATGTATCCATCTATCTGTGTACTTAGTCGCTCAGTCTTGTCTGACTCTTTGTGACCCCAAGGACTGTAGCCCGCCAGGCTCCTCTGTCCATGGAATTCTCCAGGCAAGAATACTGAAGTGGGTAGTCATTCCCTTCTCCGGGGGATCTTCCAAACCCAGGGATCGAACCTAGGTCTCCTGCATTGCAGCCAGATTCTTTACTATCTGAGACATCAAGGAAGCCCAAGAATACTGGAGTGGGTAGCCTATCTCTTCTCCAGAGGATTTTTCCAAACCAGGAATCAAACCTAGGTCTCCTGAATTGCAGGTGGATTCTTTACCAGCTGAGCTACCAAGTAAGCCCATCCATCTATCTAATGTATATGGAATAAAATTTTTGTTTATCCTATACTTTATCAAATTATAATAATGGTTATCAAACATTCAATTTGTTAAAGTGTATGACTTAGAAGGTAGTACTTCTCCAATCTATAAAAAAAAGAAGGGTAATACTCCACTATTCTCATTTGCAGGCTTATTCTGAGGATCAACTGAGATAATGAACATCAACAACGTTTTGCAAGCTGAAATCTGAGATGCTTTAATATAAAGGAATTTGTGTGTGTGTGTGTGTGTGTGATACAGTGGAAAGACTGTAGGCTCTGCTGCTGCTGCGGCTGCTGCTGAGTCGCTCAGTCGTGTCTGACTGTTTATGACCCCACAGACTGTAGTCCGCCAGGCTCCTCTCTCCATAGGGATTCTCCAGGCCTGTAGGCTCTGCAGTTAAATAAATAAATTTCATTGGTTCCTCAACTACAAAATAGGAAAAAACAAAAACAACATATTTTGACTTAAAATATTGTTTGGAAAGCATCTAGTTCCTTCCCCAAATATATATAACACCTGTTCAATATTATTAATATATCAAAATGGATGAAGATGTGATCTAAATGAGGAGGGAGAATAGCAGGCAATTTCTGGTATATGGACTATTCAAAATTAGACCAAACTGTCTATTGAGAAGACCACTGGCAGTAGCTAGTAAGATATGAAGACAAGTATAGCCCCTCAGTAGGGAAGGAAGCATCAAGAGGTAGGAGACTCAGGAAAAGCTTCTTTTCATAATAAGGGAATTAACACAAGACTGAAGACTATCACAGTGACTGCACAAATATGACCAAATTTAGAGGGAAGGAAATGTTGCTATCTCTGTAGGCACGTATATTATGTTTCTATAGTTTACTGTAGATCCATCATCATCTGGCAAAGACAGATTTGCTCAATGACATCCAATATTTTACATAATTATATAAATGTGTTATGAACATTCAATGCATGTATATCCACATGCAATATATTTAAGCTTTAATTTTTAAAGCCCTTTATATTTCAAAGTCCTGTAATCACCACCTTTTATTATTTATTTTTTGCAAGAATCAAACTATCTGCTGTTATCTACCTTAATCCAGGCCTTTACTCTTGCCATTCATCTGCATTAAATACTTTTTCTTTTTCTATGTTTGTTCAATTCCTACCGTCCTTAAAGCCAAGTTCTTCCATGAAGTTTCATTCTCAGAATTCTCCACTGCACTCTAATCCCCTTGCTCTCAGATCTTCTATTGCACTTAAGCTGTAACACTCCATTTAGCACATTCCCCATCTCTAATCTTGTCACATTATGTTAATCTTGTCATTGTAAACCCCTTGTGAGCACAGACTATGGGGAAGAATAAGAATTGGTTCTCTCAAGGTCTGTTCCACCTCCTTTCAAGTTGAAGAAATTAGAAGCCTAAAAACATTCCTAGACTTCCTAGCCAAAATAAGATTCCAGAAGAGAATCAGGTTCCACCAATTAGATTTCCTTTGAGATGAACTGGAGGATAGGAAGTGAGGCAGAAGCATTCTCTTGCACCTCTTTGTTTATGCTGATGAGCAGCATTATAGCCATGGGCTGTTTTTCTGCAGTAATGTTCTTGGGTCCTTACTCCACCTTATGAGACACATGCATAGTAGGTGCAGCTATTACCCAAGTGGCTTTTTCACCCCTTCTGCCTTGTTCAGCTACAGGGATGTGTTTTTGAACTCCTGACAATAGTGATGACCAGTGGCTCCAGTAAAAATTAATGAACAGAAACTTCAATTAAAATATAGCTGGGAGGCAATAGAGAAGGAGCTCTCGTGCCCTAATCTGATAGTAGAGCTCTACAGGAGTCGAAAGATCCCTCTTCTTGCCTGGTAAGAGCTCAGCTAAGGAGACTATCACATTTCAGCCAATAGAAAGCCTTTATACTTTGAATTTTCAGTTCTTCCAGTGAATTCTGTTTGTTTTATCTCTCCCAGCTTCCTTTTCTCCCCTTTAAAAGATTTCTCCTGTCCTCCTGTATGGAATTGTGCACGTAGCTTACCACATGCAAATACTAAATTATGATTCTTTACTGATCCTTAATAAACCCATTTTTGCTGGAGAAATAACTGGCAATTTATTTGTTTTAGATCAACATTCCTAAAGGTCCTGCCTTGACCATGCCCTTGAAATTTTTCAATATTTCTAAGCATCTATTTCCCTTTTTTAAAACTTTTCCAGTTAATAATTCTTACAGTGATTTCTATGTTCAACATTGAGTCCTGACTGGTGCAGAGATTGGATATTATGTTTCATTAGTATTTCTGACAGCTCATACAAAGTAGGAGACCTTGTAAGACATCAATAGATAACATGAATGGTTGTATGAGTGATTTGTTGCTGTATAACAAATTGAAAGTTAGTTTCTCAGTCCTATCTAATTCTTTGTGACCCCATGGACTATAGCCTACTAGGCTCCTCTGCCCATGGAATTCTCCAGGCAAGAATACTGGAGGGGGTTGCCATTTCCTTCTCTAGGGGATCTTCCTGACCCCGGGATCAGACCCACGTCTCCCACACTGCAGGCAGACTCTTTACCAACTGAGCCACAAGGGAAGCCAAACGAAAGGGATAACCAATTATCCTCAAACCTGGCAGCTTAAAACAAGTATTCTTTATTTTATCATGCAGTTCCTGAGGGTCAGAAATCAGGGAGTGGTTTAACTGGATGGTTCTGATTCAGGTTCTCCTGGGAGTTTATAGTTGGGGCCTAGGCTGACATCTGCAGAAAACTTGCCTGAGACTGGGGAATCCATTTCCAAGTGAATTCATGTGGCTGTTGATGGTAGCCCTCAATTTTTACTAGCCTTTGTTCCTTAACACCTGGGTCTTTCTGTTATGCTGCTCATAATGTGACAGTTGATTTCCCCAGAAAAGTGATCCAAGGTAAGGATTGAAGATGGGGAGGGGAGCACCAACATGAAAGTCATAGTATCATTTGTAATCTCTGTTAGACAGGAAGTATCACTCATGTTTGAGCTCAGTCACTAAGTTGTGTCCAACTCTTTGTAAGCCCATGGGCTATAGACCATCAGGCTCCTCTGTCCATGGGATTCTCCAGGCACGAATACTGAAGTGGGTTGCCTTTTCCTTCTCCAGGGAATCTTCCCACACCAGGGATCAAATCCACATCTCCTGCATTAGCAAGATTCTTTACCAGTGAGCCACCAGCGAAGCCTTGAAATATCATTATCTAATAAATTAGTCACAGAGCCTAACTCTGTTACAATGTGGGAAGGGACTACAATAGAGTCTGCATTCCAGGACATGGGGACTGTTTTGGAGGCTGTCTGCCCTCTCTACCAATAATTCTTGTCTGTCCTACATGCATAAATATTCTTGACCCTTCCCGAGGACCACAAGTCTGACCTCATTCCATCTTCAGTGTGATACCTGAATCTTATTGTTCAATCAGGTCCACATGCAGGTGAGTCTATTTGTTTGTAATTCCTAAAGGGAAGCTCCTTGAGTCCAGATCCTTTCAACCTGGTGTCTGTGAACTAGAGTCAAGTGGTCTGTCCCCCATCCCCTCACCCCCACCCCCACACACAGCCAACATACATTGTGGGGACAGGCAAGGAGACCTGCTACAGGAATTCCTATTCCAAAAAGAAAGACAGGAGACACACACCCTCAGCAGTTCTGAAGTCCATCCAGGCACCTGGTGAAAATTCCTCCATCAAGGCTCAGTTCAGTTCCTATGTGCAAATGACTTACCATGGTTCTGGCCTCCACACTCCGGTATCTTGGTTCTGCACTGTTATCTTTTTTTTTTTTTTTTTCACAAAAGAAAATGTGTGTGTGCAGCTGCTTCCTGCTTGCAGAAGTTTGGAAATCCAAAGACTTTGATTTTCTACTCTCTGTCCCTTGAGTCAAGCTTTCTGCAATTCTTCAAATATAATTTTCTTTAAAAATATTTTGGTTTCCTTAAATCATATTAAGGTTTATTCCATTAAACAAAAGCCAGAGTCACACACTGCTTTGAGATAATTCTGTCTGTCTTTGGATCCTGTTAAAATAGCTGAGGGGACAACTCCCTTAACTTCTTAAAGGGCCTATTTTTGACAGAAGGGATTTGTGAGTCTTATTTTTAACACCCTCCGAGAATCTTTCATCTGACACAACAGCACAGCTGGCCCTCCATGGATTCAATCAACCACAGAAAAAAAAAAAAAACAGAAAGTTCCAAAAAGCAAAATTTGAATTTTGCACACAATGACATTTACTTAGCGTTTACGTTTTATTAGATATTATAAGCAATCTGACAATGGTTTGAAGTATGTGGGATGATGTGAATGGGTTATATACAAGTATTGCACCATCTTACATAAGGAACTTAAGCATCCCCAGATTCTGGTATCTGAAGGCATCCTGAAACCTGTCCCCCTCACATGATGAAGATATGACTGTACTCTGGAATTTGAACTGATGTCTTTCCATGATCTTAGCAATGGACTTAACAAGCATATCCTCAACTTCATCTTAATTTTTTTCTGACAGTGACTGAATTTGCTCCTTGCCAGGAAGTCATTTCTTAATTTTAGCATCATCTGGAAAGGCTGTGAGCATTCATACCCAATAACTCTCATTCCCTTCATGTTTAGAACTCTTTTCTTTAGCTTATACTTTTCTTCTTGCATTTTTATAAGCTCAAGAACATACAGCAGGCAGCATCTTTACTCTGTGTGCAGTTCTCCTGATCTAAATTACCCAGTTCCTCAGATACATTTCTACTTTCTACTCTATTGGGAAGCAACAGTGTTGCTTAAACTTTCTGTCGCTAGATAATAAAAGTTCCCTTTTTACTGGTTTCTCATAAGAAACTCATCCCTTCACACTGGCAGCCTCTTCAAAGGCCTCGAGACATTTAAATCTCTGCTAACAGTCTCCAAGGTCCTCTTAGCTTCTATTTCTCAGTTTCCAAGCCACTCCCACAGTTTTAGGTGATCCTTACATAGCAACACACACCTGGTAGAAAAATCTATATTAGTTATCTATTGTTGTATAACAACTTGCCCCAAAACTCAGCAGCTTAACACCCAAATATTTATCATCACATACATTTTCAGAGAGTCAGGAATTCATGTACCCAGTTATTCAGATTCCTTGATGGAATCTTCTCAAGGTGAAGTCGCTCAGTCGTATCTGACTCTTTGAGACCCCACGGACTGTAGCTTACCAGGTTCCTCCATCCATGGGATTTTCCAGGCAAGAGTACTGGAGTGAGTTTCCATTGCCTTCTCCAGAGGATCTTCCCAACCCAGGGATTGAACCCAGGTCTCCCACATTGTAGGCAGACACTTTACTGTCTGAGCCACCAGGGAAGTCCTCTCAAGGTGTATAGTTTTGAAAGTGAAAATGTTAGTTGCTCAGTCATGTCTGACTCTGTGACCCCATGGACTGTAGCCCGCCAGGCTCCTCTGTCCATGGAGTTCTCCAGACAAGAATACTGGAGTGGTTAGCCATTGCCTTCTCCAGGGGATCTTCCTGACTCGGGGGTCAAACCTGGGTCACCTGCATTGCAGGCAGATTCTATACCACTGAGCCATCAGGAAAGCCCATAGTTTTACATAGGTTATTAGAAATTCTCATTCAGATAATTTGAATTCTCACACTAGATTTAAACTGTTTCATTGGTTATTAGAAATTTTATAAAAGGCAATTTTAAAGTTATCATTAAAACATATACAACAAAATACTTACCATTGTCAAGTAAGATGTCTTTAAGGAATCTACCTTTCCTTGGCCTTAAGTCCCAGAGCCTGGGAACTAAGACTAGACTTGCAGAAACAGCCAGAATAGCATTTTGCCTGGCCTGATTTTCTATTTCAATTCCAATATTTATGTATTACTACTATTATGTAATCCAGTAATGTTCCACAGTGGATTTACCCCGGTTTCTACTTTATTTTTCAGCATATGCCTCCTTAGGTGTATTTTGCCTCCCTTGCATGAATGAGAAAAATCACCAGAGCTGATATCAGCATGGATTTCAGTTGGAATACCTTTGTTTTCTTGCAGAAATGCAAGCCTATTATTACTCAAAAACTGGATTTGAAACATTTTGTGTCATTGTGATTGTTGCCGTTGTTGCTTTTTAATTGAAATCAGGCAAAGGACCGAGTCAAATGCAAACTCTAGCCCTTGCCAGCTGCTAGGTAGAGACTGGCCTCAACTCTCTCTCACGTGAAATGCTACACAACTTTGTGGATTGGATCATGTAAATATAATTCCTGAATCTAGTGCAAGGTTTTATATATTAAACCAGTGGGAGGCAGAGGCTATAGGGAGCTTTCTATATTTAATGAAGTTCTTCATTATCTGGGGATATGATCCAGGAAATACCTAACACACTAGCTTCAAAGTCCAAATTTTGTAGTGGCAGATGGGATTAGTCTAAGAATACCCAGAAGCCAATTCTCTTCTGAAGAAATAATAGTGATGATGAATCTTGTTATTACCATGATTTCTTTCATCAAGTTTCTTAAGTAGTTTATTAACTAGAGTACAGCCTAGTATAATCTCAAGTAAAAATGGAGCTCTTTTTCTCTCTTCCTGCTGACAGATAAACATTTTAGGCTAAAATTAAAGCACATTTTAATCATGATCTTCTTTCATAAGTTAGACAAAAGGGAGAGGTAAACTAGAATTTAGATAGAAACCAGCACATCATTCATTTATCTGAGATTGTTTAACATTTTCAGACCAGCCAGGTAAATACCAGTAGTGAATAACAATTACATGATGAGTTAGTGGATGAATTGAGGAACATTTAGTTGAGTTTTCATTGGTGTAGTCTACTGAAATTTACTCCAAGATACTCTAAGGGAAAAAGAAATAGATGCATTTGAAAACTGGTCCATATATATAGTATATAGAGTATGGGCATATAAATATATAAATATTCATATACATATATTCATAGTACAAATTGACAGTTTAAAGGTTATGAGAAATACTATCATAAAGACATGTGTCTGACTTGTTTAAACCAGTTTTTCCCAAATATATTTGATCACAGATCTTTGGTCTTAAATAATACCTATTGATATATTTTAAAATGATATTTCCAGAAAACACATATTGTGAAACTCTGATTTACTCATTTTTTACAAACTGAGAGATCAAGGTCCTAAATATTCAAATTCTTGCTTTGGAAGTTTTTAAAATATATTTTCTTTTTTATTTATTGTCTTTTTAATTTATTTTTTTATTGAAGGATAATTTCTTTACAGAATTTTGTTGTTTTCTGTCAAACCTCAACATCAATCAACCATAGGTATACATATATCCACTCCCTTTTGAACCTCCCTCCTGTCTCCCACCCCATCCCACCCCTGTTTGAGTTTCCTGAGCCATATAGCAAATTCCCATTGGCTATCTATTTTACATATGGTAATGTAAGTTTTCATGTTACTCTCTCCATACATCTCACCCTCTTCTCCCCTCTCCCCATGTCCATAAGTCTATTCTCTATGTCTGTTTCTCCATTGCTGCTATGTAAATAAATTCTTCAGTACCATTTTTCTAGTATATATGCATTAGAATATGATATTTATCTTTCTCTTTCTGACTCACTTCACTCTGTATAATAGTTCTAGGTTCATCCACTTCATCAGAACTGACTCAAATGTGTTCCTTTTTTGTGGCTGAGTAATATTCCATTGTGTATATGTACCACAACTTCTTTATCCAGTCATCTGTCAATGGACAACTAGGTTGCTTCCATGTTCTAGCTATTGTAAATAGTGCTTCAACGAAAAATGGGGATACATGCATCTCTTTCAATTTTGGTTTCCTCAGGGTATATGTCTAGGAGTAGGATTGCTGGGTCATATGGTGGTTTTATTTCTAGTTTTTTAAGGTATCTCCATACCATCTTCTTTAGTGGCTGTATCAATTCACATTACCACCAACAGTGCAAGAGTGTTCCCTTTCTCCATACCCTCTCCAGCATTTATTGTTTGTAGACTTTTTGATGATGGCCACTCTGACTGGTGTGTGGTGATATCTCATTGTAGTTTTGATTTGCATTTCTCTAATAATGAGCAATGTTGAGCATCTTTTCATGTGCTTGTTAGCCATCTGTATGTCTTCTTTGGAGAAATGTCTGTTTAGGTCTTTATCCCACTTTTTGATTGGGTTGTTTGTTTTTCTGGCATTGAGTTGTATGAGCTGCTTGTATATTTTGAAAATTAATCCTTTGTCAGATGTTTCATTTACTATTATTTTCTCTGTTTTTGAGGGTTGTCTTTTTACCTTGCTAATAGTTTCCTTTGCTGTGCAAAAGCTTTTAAGTTTAATCAGGTCCCACTTGTCTACTTTTGTTTTTATTTCCATTACTCTAGGAGGTGGATCATAGAGGATCTCGTTTTGATTTATGTCATCGAGGGTTCTGCTTATGTTTTCTTCTAAGAGCTTTAATGTTTCTGGTCTTACACTTAGGTCTTTAATCCATTTTTAGTTTAGCTTTGTGTATGGTGTTAGGAAGTATTCTAATTTCATTCTTTTACATGTAGCTGTCCAGTTTTCCCAGATTGAAGAAACTGTCTTTGCCCCATTGTATATTCTTGTCTCCTTTGTCAAAAATAAGGTGCCCATACATGTATGGGTTTATTTCTGGGCTTTCTATCTTCTTCCAATGGTCTATATTCCTGTTTTTTTTTTTTTTAATAGATTTTATTTTTAATTCTGGCCAAGATCTATACAGAAGGAGAATAACGTAAATCTAATATTTTTTCTTTATCCCTTTGCATTCCGAAAAGCATCATTCCAAAAGATGAAATCAGTCACACCTGTTATAGTGGTATCAACTGCTATAAGTTAGACAAGAAAATGAGCTTTTCCTTCTTTAAAAAGAAAACAAACAAAGAAAAGAAGTACGTAATATTTTTCCTTATCTGTTTACCAATTAAACATAATGGTGAGCCATTTTTTTCCCTATGAACAATAAAATTACAAATGCATAAATACAAAATATGTCTGTTTTTAATCAAGTGTCTGCACTCTGTCTGAATATTCTCAGATATCTTTTTGATAGTACTATGACTAGGTTAAGGAGGTCAGACTGTATACATAGCTATCTAGCTATATGGCATGTTTTCTTCCATCAGATTTGAAAATCTATTTGGGGAAGTCCAAACATTAAAAGAGATTTAGTATATGCATGAAGAAGTGAAGTGAAAGTCACTCAGCTATGTCCGACTCCTTGCAACTCCATGGATTACAGCTCTCCAGGCTCATCTGTCCATGGAATTTTTCAGGCCAGAACACTGGAGTGGGTAGCTGTTCCCTTCTCCAGGGGATCTTTCCAACCCAAGGATCAAAGCTATGTCTCCCACACTGCAAGCAGATTCTTTACTGTCTGAGCCACCAGGGAAACACAAGAACATGAGTTAGTAGCCTATCCCTTCTCCAGGGGATCTTTCCCACCCAGGAATTGAACCAGGATCTCCTGCATTGCAGGCAGATTCTTTAGCAACTGAGCTACTAGGGAAGCCACAAGTATATGCATAGCAATCATAACCTTATTCAGAAACTTACCTGTCTGCAAATTACAAATAGGATGAGCCCAATCAGGGAAGAAATTATGATGTCTAACTTTTTCAGTGAATGAAGTCACTTTTTTAAAGCATTCAGAAACATTACACATAAAAAAAAGATAATTATAAAGAAATAATAAAGAAACTAAATAAAATTATCTTTTCATTCATTCAAAAAATTATTTATTAAATCATAGGATAAGAATAAGACAGAATGTTAAATATCAGCTGAATGTCTAATTAATAGAGACAAAGAAAAGATTAAATTCCATATTCTGGAAATCATCATTAAACTGTAAAGATGGAGGTAGTTCTCAATGGGTATCACCATGTGGAAAGCACTTTAGGGAACATTTGATTATTGACCAGGGTTTGGCCTCAACTCTCTTTGTGCTCTCCTACTCCAATAAATTCTGCTTAACTATTTGTGAGCCTAGATTTGAGCCAGAAAGCGACTAACATTCTCATCCCTCAACATAATTTTGATCCTCAAAATTTTGCTGTTTTAATGAGTATGCTGCTAAGTCACTTCAGTTGTGTCCGACTCTGTGTGACCCAATGGACGGCAGCCCACCAGGCTCCCCAATCCCTCAGATTCTCCAGGCAAGAACACTAGAGTGGGTTGCCATTTCCTTCTCCAATGCATGAAAGTGAAAAGTGAAAGTGAAGTCGCTCAGTCATATCCGACTGTTCGCTACCCCACGGACTGCAGCCTACCAGGCTCCTCTGTCCATGGGATTTTCCAGGCAAGAGTACTGGAGTGGGGTGCCATTGCCTTCTCCATTACTGAGTATAGTCAATCACAAATAAAGGGAAGAAAATAGCATTTTTCCCTCAAAATTCAAAGACCTAATTTATCTGCTTCTTGCTTTCTTCCATCTTGACCTACTATAATTCTGCCAAATCTTTCTTCCAGTAACCTGTGTTAACTGTGGTTTGAAGATCCCTTTTAAAATGAGAGAAAATCCCAACTACATTTCCAAGAGTTACAAGAGAGAAGGACAAGCAAAGTGTTCCAAACCAGAAAATGGCCAGTTGATGTGGAAGGCATCCTAATTTCTTAGTCTGAAAACTCTGTAACTTACCACTATGGCCTATATATGTCTTTGAGACTGGAGTTATGAATGGGGAAGTAGATGGTCATTGAGTTCTACCAAGAGGTAACATGAATACGTATATGTAAAACTTCTGATGTTATTGTTGTTGTTGTTTAGTCCCTAGGTCATGTAGCCACCCCATGGACTGTAGCCCTCCAGGTTCCTCTGACTGTGAGATTTCCCAGGCAAGAATGCTGGACTGGGTTGACATTTCCTTCTCCAGGGGATCTTCCCAAGCCAGGGTCTCCCGTGTTGCAGGCAGATTCTTTACAACCTGAGCCACCAGAGAAGCCCGGATGAGTTTATTAGCACAAATCAGACAAAGAAACTAAACTTTAGATATAGAGTTAAGATTCAGAACAAGAACTTACTACTGAACAGAACTTTTTTATACTTTCTCAAGTAGGTGAATGCATGTGTGCTAAGTTACTTCAGCCATGTTCAACTCTATGCAATCTTATGGACTGTTGCCTGCCAGGCTCCTCTGTCTATGGGGATTCCCCAGGCAAAAATACTGGAGTGGGTTACCATGCCCTCCTCCAGGGGATATTTCTGACCCAGGGTTTGAACCCATGACTCTTATGTCTCCTGTAACGCAGGCAGGTTCTTTACCACGAGGGCCACCTGGGAAGCCCCAAGTTGGTATATAAGGAGGTAAAAAAGAATTAAATTCACTGAATTATAAAACTACAGTGAGCATAATTTAAGTTTTCATTCCTAATGAATGATCTCTGAATCATCAGTATAAGAATCAGTTTTGGGGATTTCCCTGACAATCTAGTGATTAGGATTCAGCACTTTCACAGATATGTCCCAGGTTCAATCCCTGGTCAGGGAACTAAGATTCTGCAAGCTTCATGACATGGCCAAAAAACAAAGAGTTGTCAATTCTACTGGCTTGGCAAAGTAGTAGCAAATACATCAAGATTGTGAAACAAAGGCACTTTTCCATTTGCCAGTCTGCCTCTTCCCGTAATATGCACATGTATATATGTCAATATATAACAGAAAGTCCAAAGCTCTGCATGTCTGTGGATGGGAACACATGAGGATAATATGAAAGAATGTACAACTGACTCAAATTTTAATACATTTTTACTATCTAATTTTGAAAGGAACTTTAAAAACACATATTTAAGCTTTAAAATATGTACGCATGTGTGCATACATGCTCAGTTGCTCAGCCTTGTCTGATTTTTTGTGATCCCATGGACTATAGCCCACCAAGCAACTCTGTCCATGGAATTTCCCAGCAAGAATACTGGAGTGGGTTTCCATTTCCTCCTCCAGGGGATCTTCCTGATCCAGGAATCAAACCTGCCCCTCCTGCATCTCCAGCACTGGCTGGCAGATTCTTTACCACTGAGACACTGGGAAACCCCTTTAATATGTATATGTAACATATATATTACATATATACACAATTTATGTATACAGTACTTTTGAAGCACCAGAGTAAAGGTTGTAAGTTTTCTGGGATATAGTGACATGTCAAGGAAGAAAATACATCTTAGGGGTCACTTCTGAAACATCGATGTTACTATAAGTAAATCTTTGGCATGCCTAAGTGGAAACAGTGTCAGACTTTATTTTTGGGGGCTCCAAAATCACTGCAGATGGTGATTGCAGCCATGAAATTAAAAGATACTTACTCCTTGGAAGGAAAGTTATGACCAACCTAGATAGCATATTCAAAAGCAGAGACATTACTTTGCCAACAAAGGTCCGTCTAGTCAAGGCTATGGTTTTTCCTGTGGTCATGTATGGATGTGAGAGTTGGACTGTGAAGAAGGCTGAGTGCTGAAGAACTGATGCTTTTGAACTGTGGTGTTGGAGAAGACTTTTGAGAGTCCCTTGGACTGCAAGGAGATCCAACCAGTCCATTCTGAAGGAGATCAGCCCTGGGATTTCTTTGGAAGGAATGATGCTAAGGCTGAAACTCCAGTACTTTGGCCACCTCATGCGAAGAGTTGACTAATTGGAAAAGACTCTGATGCTGGGAGGGATTGGGGGCAGGAGGAGAAGGGGACGACAGAGGATGAGATGGCTGGATGGCATCACTGACTCGATGGACGTGAGTCTGGGTGAACTCTGGGAGTTGGTGATAGACAGGGAGGCCTGGCATGCTGCGGTTCATGGGGTCGCAAAGAGTTGGACACGACTGAGAGACTGAACTGAACTGAACTGAACTGAAATGAGAAACCTATTATCTTTTGACTCAAATTTTTATGACAAAATTCTAGGAACATAATGTGCCTGTGTATATAATATGTGTGACAGGTTTTAATAGGAAAAATAATAGTTCACATATTTCACCCAGAAAGAAACTCAACAAGGAGCTACCATGGGAAAGTGCTCAAACGCTGATTTAAAACTGAAGCAAATTCACAGATGTTTGGTTTCTGATAAGAATGAAGTGCCAGTTATAATTTGCCTATGGAGACCTTTTAAAATAATGTCAAGTCCCAAAGAACTACCACCATCTGGATGGTTGCTGGCTCCAAGACATGGATCTAAATTAGGCACAGAAAGTAAACCAGGATTATTTTAAACAATGACAAACTGATCTTAATTTGAAATAAGCCTTTGTTGGCTCCCTGGTTTAGACCTTTTACCCTCTCTATGTGGTTCCTAATTTTCTGGGTAATAAAAAACAATGGACTTTACAGTAATTCTTACCACAAGCCCACTTACAGGAAGTATAAAGAGAATGAGCCCCTACCCATTTTCTACTCCCAAATTCCTTCTGGACAGAGGTGCTTACCAGGAGAATAGGACACAAGATATATGATAGGTAGCTACATGATTAATCATTTACTCATAATTCTAGCCAAGTTATTAGGGAAAACAATGGGCCTCTTAGGTACCTGGGAATACTTTCAAGCATGCAAGATCAAAAGAGCCCTTTTGCACATAACAAACTCTTGCCTACAGCACAATGGTCTTCTTAAATCCTCTTAGGCATTCAACAAAAGTAAAACTAGCTAGACAATATATGGCTCAACTGGTGGCACTAGTGATAAAGAATCTGCCTGCCAATTCAAAAGATACAAGAGACTCCAGTTCAATCCCTGGGTCAGAAAGATCCTCTGGAGAAGGAGATGGCAACCCATTCCAATATTCTTGCCTGGAAAATCCCATGAACAGAGGATCCTGATAGGCTATAGTCCACTGGGTTGCAAAGAGTCGGAAAACGATTTAGCAACTAAACTACAAAAAAATCAATTAATATTTACTTCATTTCTTTGAGTTGTTCTCTTCATAATAAAGAGTAATTATAATTTTTCCTAAATCATTGGTCAGCTATGATAAGTATCAAAACACAAAGCCAGGAGAAAAGCATTTAATTCTCCCAGAGGATGTTCAGAAGAGGAGGATCTACAAAGAGCTGACTCATAAAGATAGGAAAGAGCCAGACCCTGAAATCCCCAAATACTGAATTAAGAAGTTTGGACTTAAACCCGAAGTTATTGCCCAAGATTCTGAGGACGGAAAGTGACATGATCAACTTAACATTTAAGGAAAAACTTGTTCAGGTCACTAAATAGAACATGGATTGGAGCAGAGCAAGATCGTGAGACTAATTGGGATGCTATTGAATAAATCCAGGGAGCAGTTTTATCGAATGGAACTAGCTTAGTGGCAATGGATATGGATAAAACAGGTATTGGTGGTCAATTGAGTATGATAGGTCATCAGAATTTGAGGATGCTGGGTAGAAAGCTGACTGTATTGTGTTACTATTCAGTCATCAATGGAACTAAAGAATTAGCTTTAAATTAGCTCCAATACTAAGTGTCTAGGTTGAAGAAACTGCTATTCTTTTATAGTCTGTGTAACCAGACTTGTAACTTTGAGGTTGTGCTGCAAATGTGAGAAAACTGGCTTGTTGTGAGGGTAGTGCCAACAGTTCATCTCTTTATTGAAACTCACTTTAGCTCGTCTATACATCTTCAAATGTCTCCTTTGTAGATGTATAGTATTGATTTTTTTCAACATAGACATATATGCAGAATAAATAAATATATAATCCATATATTTATAAAAAATAAAGCTTCTATACACAATGGTCTTATCTTTCTCAGTTAAAATTAATGATAAACAAGAGCAAGCAACTTATTTCCAAGAAAACGATCCTTGGCCACATCTTCTTTCTTCTCTCTTATCTAACAAAATATGATGTATTTGCCAGGTCACACTTGGAAAAGCAACACAACAAATCATCTTTAATATGATGATTTCATATCTTGACTATCACAGAAACATTTCTGCATAATTTTAAAATCATCACTTTTAAACTCCAAATCATCTGTGTTGTACAATACCATATTAAATGCATATGTATTATACATGCAATTATATTACTAAAGAATAACAGAAAGTTAGGATAAATTACCAGTAATAAACATTTAATTTAAACTTTTGAAAAACTAAAACATGATTACATTTCAGAGTTGTCTAAAACCAGAAAACAGAAATCAATAAGGAAAACATCAAGCTGTGGCAGACTGAATATTGTTCCTAAAGATGTCAACATTTGAATCCATGGAATTTGCAAATGTATTATTTTATGGTAAAAGACAGATGAGGAGATTATCCTGGGATATCAGAATCTGCCCAAAGAAATTACAGGTGTCCTTATAAGTGAGAGGCAGAGACAGACTGGATGAAGTAGAGGAGGTGGTGTGACAACAGAGGCAGAGATGGGGCCAGGTGTCCCAGCAGCCTCTAGAAGTTGGAAGAGTCAAGGAACAGACCTCTTCAGGAGCCTCAGGAAGGAACCATCCCTGCTGACTCCCTGATTTTAGCCAGGAAAATCTCATTTTGGACTTCTGACCTTCAGGACCATAGTAAAATAAATTTGTGTTGTTTTAAGCAACTTGATGCTTTTGAATTGTGGTGTTGGGGAAGACTCTTGAGAGTCCTTTGGACTGTAAGAAGATCAAACCAGTCAACCCTGAATGTTCATTGGAAGGACTGATGAAGCTGAAGCTCCAACACTTTGGCCACATGATGCGAAGAACTGACTCACTGAAAAAGATCCTGATGCTGGGAAAGATTGAAAGCAGGAGGAGAAGGGGATCATAGAGGATGAGATGGTTGGATGGCATTACTGACTCAATGGACATGAGTTTGAGCAAACTCTGGGAGATGGTGAAGGACAGGGAAGCCTAGTGTGCTGAAGTCCATGGGGTCACAGAGTCAGACATGACTGAGCAACTGAACAACAACAAAACAACTTGTGTGTGTGTCTGACTCTTTGCGACCCTATGGACTCTAGCCTGCCAGGCCCCTCTGTCCATGGGATTCTCCAGGCAAGAATACTGGAGTGGGTTGCCACGCCCTTCTCCAGTTTAAGCAACTCAGTCTGTGGTAATTTATTAGAGCAGCAATAAGAAACTATATGGATTTTTATTCTGAAAGTTGGATGTGGCTATAACAAATACTCCAAAGTGTAGAAATGGCTTTAAAATTGGGTAATGGGAAAAGACTGGAAAAATTATGAGGAACACGCCCTCCCCCAGGGAATCCTCCACACCCAGGAATCTAACTCCTGTCTCATGATCCTGCATTGGCAGGCTGGTTCTTTACTACTAGTGCCACCTGGAGAAGTCACTTGTCTTACATACACGATTTTTTAAGAACACTTTTTAAGTATTTCCTACCCAGGGACGGGGGAGCCTGGTGGGCTGCCGTCTATGGGGTCGCACAGAGTCGGACACGACTGAAGTGACTTAGCATAGTATAGCATAGCATGCCTTGAATTAGGAAAAATGCACTATAAGATGAAACGATTTAATATCAGTATGATTTCAATTAAAACAAGTATACTAAATAGAATGACAAATGGAAAATACCTAAAAAGTCCTTGATACAAGAGGTGTTCAAAAAGTTGAAATAGCTGTAGTAATATAAAATATTATAACTGTACTATATTATTATATCATTATTAATGTTATCAATTTAGAAAGGACCAAAGTGTCATATATGTGAAGTCAAGAGGACCTTAAGAAGCATCACTACGAAAAAAGCTAGTGGAGGTGATGGAATTCCAGTTGAGCTATTCCAAATCCTGAAAGATGATGCTGTGAAAGTGCTGCACTCAATATGCTAGCAAATTTGGAAAACTCAGCAGTAGCCACAGGACTGGAAAAGGTCAGTTTTCATCCCAATCCCAAAGAAAGGCAATGCCAGAGAATGTTCAAACTACTGCACAATTGCACTCATCTCACACGCTAGTAAAGTAATGCTCAAAATTCTCCAAGCCAGGCTTCAGCAATAAGTGAACCGTGAACTTCCTGATGTTCAAGCTGGTTTTAGAAAAGGCAGAGGAACCAGAGATCAAATTGCCAACATCTGCTGGATCATGGAAAAAGCAAGAGAGTTCCAGAAAAACATCTATTGCTGCTTTATTGACTATACCAAAGCCTTTGACTATGTGGATCATAATAAACTGTAGAAAATTCTGAAAGAGATGGGAATACCAGACCACTTGACCTGCCTCTTGAGAAATATGTATGCAGGTCAGGAAGCAACAGTTAAAACTGGACATGGAACAACAGACTGGTTCCAAATAGGAAAAGGAGTACGTCAAGGCTGCATATTGTCACCCTGCTTATTTAACTTGTATGCAGAGTACATCACGAGAAACGCTGGGCTGGATAAAGCATGACTTGGAATCATGATTACTGGGAAAAATATCAATAACCTCAGATATGCAGATGACACCACCCTTATGGCAGAAAGTGAAGAGGAACTAAAAAGCCTCTTGATGAAAGTGAAAGAGGAGAGTGAAAAGTTGGCTTACAGCTCAACATTCAGAAAACGAAGATCATGGCATCTGGTCCCACCACTTCATGGGAAATAGATGGGGAAACAGTGCAAATAGTGTCACATTTTATTTTTTGGGGATCCAAAATCACTGCAGATGGTGACTGCAGCCATGAAATTAAAAGACGCTTACTCCTTGGAAGGAAAGTTATGACCAACCTAGATAGCATATTCAAAAGCAGAGACATTACTTTGCCAACAAAGGTCCGTCTAGTCAAGGCTATGGTTTTTCCTGTGGTCATGTATGGATGTGAGAGTTGGACTGTGAAGAAGGCTGAGCACCGAAGAACTGATGCTTTTGAACTGTGGTGTTGGAGAAGATTCTTGAGAGTCCCTTGGACTGCAAGGAAATCCAACCGGTCCATTCTGAAGGAGATCAGCCCTGGGATTTCTTTGGAGGGAATGATGCTAAAGCTGAAACTCCAGTACTTTGGCCACCTCATGCGAAGAGTTGACTCATTGGAAAAGACTCTGATGCTGGGAGGGATTGGGGGCAGGAGGAGAAGGGGACGACAGAGGATGAGATGGCTGGATGGCATCACTGACTCAATGGACGTGAGTCTGGGTGAACTCCGGGAGTTGGTGATGGACAGGGAGGCCTGGTGTGCTGCGATTCATGGGGTCGCAAAGAGTCGGACACGACTGAGCGACTGAACTGAACTGAACTGAAACTGGAATATTGTCTCTAGTTCAGTATTCAGGTGGATGTTCTACAATAATAATATATGCATAACAATTACTTCATAAAAAAGACATGAAGGAGAATGACCCATGATATCAAAGAAAAGAAAACATAAATGCCATTTTTTTCAATATTGTATGCATCATAGCACCTAAATATTTGAATGTAAAAAATTGTAATTATTTCAAAAAATATACCTAATATATTCGATTCAATTAAAAATGTTATAAAAAATTACTGTGTTCTTTAAACATTTAAAAACTGTTACAAAGTACATTTACATAGACTCAGTCATTTATATGAAAATGTGCATATAACACTTTCAGTCAGTCAGTCAATTCAATCGCTCTGTTGTGTTCGATTCTTTGTGAACCCATGAACTGAAGCACGCCAGGCATCCCTGTCCATCACCAGCTCACGGAGTTTACCCAAACTCACATCCATTAAGTTGGTGATGCCATCCAACCATCTCATCCTCTGTCGTCCCCTTCTCTTCCTGCCCTCTATCTTTTCCAGCATCAGGGTCTTTTCAAATGAACCAGCTCTTTGCATCAGGTGGCCAAAGTACTGGAGTTTCAGCTTCAACATGTCCTTCCAATGAACACCCAGGACTGATCTCCTTTACGATGGACTGGTTGGATCTCCTTGCAGTCCAAGGGACTCTCAAGATTCTTCTCCAACACCACAGTTCAAAAGCATCAACTCTTCGGTGCTCAGCTTTATTTATTGTCCAACTCTAATATCCATACATGACTACTGGGAAAACAATAGCCTTGACTAGATGGACCTTTGTTGGCAAAGTAATGTCTCTGCTTTTTAATATGCTGTCTAAGTTGGTCATAACTTTGTTTCCAGGGAGTAAGTGTCTTTTAATTTCATGGCTGCAGTCACCATCTGCAGTGATTTTGGAGCCCCCCAAAAATAAAGTCAGCCACTCCAGTGTTTCCCCATCTATATGCCATGAAATGATGGGACCAGATGCCATGATCTTCGTTTTCTGAATGTTGAGCTTTAAACCAACTTTTTCACTTTCCTCTTTCAGTTTCATCAAGAGGAGATGAAGGCTTTCTTATCTCTTCTTGCTATTCTTTGGAACTCTGCATTCAGATGCTTATATCTTTCCTTTCTCCTTTTCTTTTCTTTTTTTTTTTTTTTTAAATTTCAGGTATACACGTGCTCCCTATCCTGAACCCTCCTCCCTCCCCCCTCCCCATACCATCCCCCTGGGCCGTCCCAGCTCACCAGCCCCAAGCATCCAGCATCGTGCACTGAACCTGGACTGGCATCTCGTTTCATACATGACATTTCACATGTTTCAATGCCATTCTCCTAAATCTTCCCACCCTCTCCCTCTCCCATAGAGTCCATAAGACTGTCTCCTTTGCTTTTCACTTCTCTTCTTTTCACAGCTATTTGTGAGGCCTCCCCAGACAGCCATTTTGCTTTTTTGCATTTCTTTTCCATGGGGATGGTCTTCATCCGTGTCTCCTATACAATGTCATGAACCTTAGTCCATAGTTTATCAGGCACTCTATCTATCAGATCTAGGCCCTTAAATCTATTTCTCACTTCCACTGTATAATCATAAGGGATTTGATTTAGGTCATACCTAAATCATATTCCAGTTTAGCACTATTAAAATCAGAATCAGAAATAAAATCAGTATCAAAATCAGAAAAGTAATTCAAAATAGTACTAGAAATAATACCTAACTTTATTCCCATAATCCTGCTTTTAAAAAATTATTAAGTCACTTCTTAACCTTGTAAAATTACTAAAAGCACAGCATTGTTTTAAAGAATTATAAGCTTGGGAGTTTTTCTTGTCATCTTCATTAATTACATAAATTTCATCACTACTGAATCTTGAGTAATATTAATATTAACATTGTATAATATCCTGTATTTAGTCTCACTATGCCCTCATTTTTATTCATGTTTATAGGAGAACATCTGTTTGGTTGACATTTGAAAGGTGTCTGTACTGAAATAAGGCTAACAAATGTTATTTGACACCTCATGTAACTAAAGGTCATAAATCTAAAACTGTTCAACAAGATGAGGTGATATTTACATCATTTAACAAAACTGTAGAAGTGCTACAAACACAATTTACTTTTAAACACCTTTATGAGATGAGGAAATACTTTCAGCCAATCACAGTGCTTAGATTTTAAAATGAAACATTCTTAACGTACATAGAAAAAATTAACTCTGTGAGGAAGCAGAGATTATGATATGCAGTAAGATTCAGACTCAAGGAATAAAGGTTAATAGTATACAGAGAAAAATAAATGCTTTAATTTCCAACTTTCTATAAACAGAAGCAATTTAAATACAATAAAAAGCAATGTACTATATATTTTCAATGTATGCTTGCCTATATATACATATAGAAACTTCTTACAATAACACACATTTGTTATGAGCTTTATTCTTGTCAATACATTTTCACATGTATCAGTTCTAATCTCGCAGACACACTCTAAAATGGACAGCAGACTTTCTGATCCCCATTTTATCAAATAGGTAGCTGAGATTTGAAGAGATTACATTCCAAAGCTTATTCAATTGTAGTAAAGTGGAAGTTGGAGCTTGAATTCAAATTTTCTCATGTTAAACTCCCAAAGTCTTGATTATGAGATGGTTATTCTTTGGAGAAGACTCTTGAGAGTCCCTTGGACTGCAAGGAGATCCAACCAGTCCATCCTAAAAGAAGTCAGTCCTGAGTGTTCATTGGAAGGACTGATGCTGAAGCTGAAACTCCAATACTTTGGCCACCTGATGCGAAGAGCTGACTCATTTGAAAAGACCCTGATGCTGGGAAAAATTGAAGTCAGGAGAAGGGGACAACAGAGGATGAGATAGTTGGATGGCATCACCGACTCAATGGACATGAGTTTGGATAAATTCTGGGAGTTGGTGATGGACAGGAAGGCCTGGCATGCTGCCATCCATGGGGTCGCAAAGAGTTGGACACAACTGAGCCGATTCTGAACTGAGCAAGTCACAACTTATGAACTGATTCATAAGTATTAGAATCCACAAACACTTATCATAAAAAAGAAATAACACATTTCCTGTTATAACATGCTTTCTGGAGTTTTGTGAAGGAATGATGATAAAGAATGTTTGGGTCCAAAAGTATACCAAGTAAATATTACCTCTCCTCTCTGCCAAAATCTGAACTAACTGAGAAGTAAAACAAAAGAGTATACCGCTATGGACCAAAATATTATCATTTTCACTACTAACGCTGGAATTGGAGAATGTAGCTTGGACAAATGTCAATAATAGACTTCCAACTATTGATCCCAGAAAACTAGAAAGATAGAATATTCCAGTTCCCCATTGTGCTTTCCTGGTGGCTCAGAGGGTAAAGAATCAGCTTGCAATGCAGGAGACCCAGGTTCATCTGTGGGTCAGGAAGATCCCCTGGAGAAGGGAATGGCTACCCACTCCAGTATACTTGCCTGGAGATTTCTGTAGATAGAGGAGCCTGGCGGGCTACAGTCAACGGGGTCACAAAGAGTCAGACACTACTGAGCAACTAACACACCATACACAGCCCTGTAGCAACACAAGCCTTTCCAAGTAAAGTAAAGCCTTTGCTTGTAAAGTAACCTCATAACCAAAGGTATCTGATTTCCATAGGCAAGCAGAATCCACAAGGAAAGAAGACAAGGTCAGGTTTCCCAGGCCCAACTTCTTCCAATAGTGACATTCAGGTGAGTGAGGAGGTAAAGAGGAGCAGGGGTGTGAAAGAGCGGAGCACCTCCTACAGGGGTGGAGAAGAAGTGTATCTTCTCTCTAAATTAGATGTTAAAGTAGATGTTAAATAATCATAGAAACAAGAAATATGAATGAATGCTATTTAAATTTTCAAAAAGATTTTCAAGCATTCATAAGGTATCGAGACGTCCCTGCTGGTCCAGTGGATAGAAATCCACCTGACCATACAAGGGACACAGGTTTGATTCCCAGTCACAGAAGATCTCACATGCCCCAACGGCAACTAAGCCGAGGTACAACATCGACTGAGTCCGCACTCTAGAGCCTGTGAGATGCAACAAGAGAACCACGGTAAAGAGAAGTCCATGTACCCCCACAAGGAGTAGCCCTGACTCACCTCAACTAGGGAAAGCCCAAGAGCAGCAACGAAGATCCAACACAGCCAACATTAAAAAAAAAAAAGAGTCCTTAAAAAAACTTTATAAAATGTCAGTATTTTCCACAAAAACTTAATGAAAATACAGAAGTCCTACTACCTAAGTAAATGATTATTTCATTCCAATGACACATAGTGGCATTCCTGCAGTCACCATCAGCCTATTTTTAAGAATAATCTCTAAGGTGAGTTGTACCTGATTTGTCTTATACTGTCTTAAACTGATGGAAGGAAAGAATGTGCAGCTATGAAAACAACTTAGATAAGGCTTAGTATTATCTCCCAACTAGAGCTAGCTTTAGGTGAGTTGTGCTCCTTCCTCCTGCCGCCCCTGGGAGAGGGGGTTTATTTACCTTAGTCCCTAGTTTTGAATTTCTAATATAGTTACAGGTCTTATACCCCAGTCTCTTCACTCCTTGGGACTGGGTTTGTTAACTGTAAATCAAATTCTTCATCTTTTTATTGATTTATAATAGGATAGCACAGAATTTGGGCTCCTGATACCAATATTTACTGAAGCTATGACTTTCTTATCACTAGAGACAGTCAAACTTCTTAGTCACAATTCATGACATTTTGGATGAACTGTAGTATCAGATAATCTTGTTTTTAGCTTGTGTCACTCCGTATTGGGGATCATCCCAGTTCTTCTTTGCCATCTGCTCCACTTTGTATATGTCCGTGCCTTGATGACAATTTCCATGGTGTCAGGAGAAGCATATAATTAAATTGAAATATACTTGGCAAACGTTAAACTCTTCCAAATTTTATCATGTTAAACTTACATAAATAAATTACAGTGAGAGCCTATGTCTTTGTTTTCATAGGAAATTTAATCATTGTATGCCAATTTGGAAAGAAACAGAAAGTCATGATTTGTAGGGAGAGGTGGGAGGCAGAATGGAGAGAATAATCCACATTCAACTCAAAACTCTTTCTTCTGCCACAAAGAAAGCTTCCCTCACTACTCAGAGTGTGGTCCACACACTATCAGCAGCATCATCTGGAAGGGAACTTCCTAGAAATGCAAAATTGCAGACCCCAACTTAGACCTACTTCATCAGCATCTGCATTTTAAGAAGAATCCAGGTGATGCCTATGCACATGAATATTAAGAAGTACAGAAACCAACTCAACATTGTAAATCAACTATACTTCAATATAAAATAAAATAATTTTCAAAAGTACAGTGTGTACTTAGTCACTCAGTTGTGTCCAACTCTTTGCAACCCCAAGGACTATATAGCTCACCAGGCTCCTCTGTCCACAGGATTTTTCAGGCAAGAATACTGGAGTGGGTTGCCATTTCCTCCTCCAGGAAAATATACAGGATTATCCCATGAATACAACTGTTCAAAGAGCATTTGGAGCCCAAGATGTGTTGGCATATGGGGAAAAAATGCTTAGGAATAAAACTGAAATTATTGCCCTGACCTTATTCAAACCAATGGAGAATCCACATCTGAAAAAATCTCCTTGATCTCCCTCAAGAAATAATGGAATTGAAGAAAGTCTGGAGAATGATAAATTTGAGGGGAAAGAGGGGCTACCTACCACATATGGAAAGGCTAAAGGCTCGATCAGACTGCAAAGGTGAAAGATGAAGCAAGTGTGATCAAAGTTTGTAAAATCAGAAAGGTCCAGAGAGCGAGTTCACTGATACTGGTGTCAAGGAACTGCTAAAGCTAGAGAAATATGTCTGTCCTCCACCCCAGCAGATGTAGATGAAGTGTCTGCTGCTCAAACAGCGAGGCAGCTGCTTGTAGTTATCAGCACTTTACTTCCAAGCCAGGTTCAGTCAGGACTGAGTCTCAACCAAGTGTGAGGAATATACAGACAGTGGAGGCCAAGACCATGCGCTGGCTCTGTGTCAGCTTCTTTGCTCCATTCCCTGTTCCCAATGGCTTTTCCTTCCAGAGGAGGCTCTCTGCAGTTACTTTTGCTGCCTGACGATAGTTTCAGATGATTTACCAAATGACTCCACTCTCTTTTCTTCTTTGCTCACTGGTGTGGATGTTCTTATGATGTGTATATGCACTAAGTCGCTTCAGTCATGTCTGAAGCGACCCTATGGGTTGTAGCTAACCCATCAGGCTCTTCTGTCCATAGGATTCTCCAGCCAAGAATACTGGAGTGAGTTGCCATGCTCTCCTCCAGAGGATCCTCTCCAGAGGATCTTCCCAACCCAGAGAACAAACCCAAGTCTTCTGCAGCTCCTGAATTGCAGGCAGATTCTTACCACTGAGCCACCTGGGAAGCCCATTCTCTTGACACCTCCTGCTTATCTGATGTCTGACTAACAGCCATTCAGGCACCCCAGTTTATCAGCTCCTGACATTTCTTCAGGCTGCCTTAGCTCTTGCTGCCTGGTGATTTAGGGTTCTTAGATAGAGGAAACACCTTGGACATCATTCAAACAATGGTATTTCTCTTTACAATAGTAAATGTTAGTTGCTCAGTCCTGTCCTACTCTTTGTGATACCATTGGCTGTAGCCCTCCAGGGTCCTCTCTCCATGGAATTCTCCAGGCAAGAATACTAGAGTTGGTTGCCACTCCCTTCTACAGGGGATCTTCCTGACCCAAGGATCAAACCCGGGTCTCCAGCATTGCAGGCAGATTCTTTACCATCTGAGCCAAAAGAGAAGCCCATATAATAGTACACAAACCCTGTAAATGGTGGACTCTAGAACCACAAGTAGGTTTAAGAAAGTTTTATGTATCCTTAAGTCCCTGGGAAGCCATAAATCCATAGAATTATTAAAATCCATATAGATATTCAAAGGAGGAAAGAAGGCTTAAATATTCCTTGTTAATATGTTGGAAGACCTTTCATAAAATACTCCTGAGTGGAAACAAATCACTGGGGAGATGGAATATATTTCCACCCTGTGTGATATCTTTTCATTCTAAATTATAAATTAACAACATCGTCTATGTTAAGTGGTCAAGGTGGTTAAGGAAAGTCTCATGGTTGTTAAGGAAACTGAGGGACAAAGAGATACCTCTGAGAATATTTAGTACAGTTGTTATTTTACTCTCAATTTACTATGAGAACAAAATAACATATCCAGTTGCTATGCATGCATGGTATAATTTTTAAATTTTCATATATTCAATATTTTAGCATTCATCAGTGATGTTTACTTGTTAATCCGATTCTCTTTTCTTTGCCATGATATGGGAAGCAGATGGATTGATAAAAATATATAGAATTCTGTAATGTTATGTATTTACACAAGAGAATAGTTATAGAAATAAAACTGTGGACTGGGAGGGAATTTAGATCACGGAAGGATTTTAGAGAGAAAGAGAAATGGGAAATAAAGGAAATTAACTGGGTACCTATTAATATTATGTGCCAGATACAAACTCATGCTTCAAAATATAACCAAATTAGATCTAAGAGTTTTTAACCAATATCTCTGAGGCCAGAAAAATGATCACAGGTCCTGTTTTACATTAATTCCTGTATCACTGTACAGGACCTGCACAGGGCTTGTTTCAGCCAGCAGTAACCCCTCACCTACCTCCAGCCTCTACATATGGGAGGCAAGGGTATCAAGGACGGGAGGGCACGGGTGGCTAGGACTCACTTGCAGTAGTGGTCTCCGTGCTCCGCACCGTCACCACCTTGCTGCAGCATCAGGAGGGGAGCCCTTTTCTCAGGCTGCATGAGAATGGCTTCCTGGGAACAGCTGGAGAGTATGGTGTGTGTTGTCCAGATTTTGGTAGCAAAGGGTTTGGCCCCTGATTCACCCAAGACAAATTTAAAGAAGGGCAGTTTCTGACTCTTCCCATAGCAAGTTGCTCAGCCCAAGGCAGGCCCAGCAAGTTAAGAGAAGAAATATTAATTGCTGATGTTTAGAGTTTTAAGATTGGAGAAGGAAATGGCAACCCACTCCAGTATTCTTGCCTGGAGAATCCCAGGGACAGGGGAGCCTGGTGGGCTGCTGTCTATGGGGTCTCACAGAGTCGGACATGACTAAGGTGACTTAGCAGCAGAGTTTTAAGATGGTACTGGAGTTGATTTTGAATACTAGGAAAAAAGGACGGTCTATTTACCTGAAATGCTCTAGAAAAACTTTGGCCTTGAATGCCTTTTATGCAGGAGAAGGAAACACTAAACAAAGGAATGGGGCTGCAATTGTTTTCTGTTATTCTACTGAGACCAACTCATTTTACACCCTGGGTTACACACACGGTAGCTCGAAACCAGGTCATGTTAGAATTCTGTCCATAGTCACACCACCAGGAACTATGTTTTTTAAATTTTTATTTCACAAGTCTTGTGTTCTTTTCAATAAATCACATTGTAAGTAAATTTACTGCAAATCCATATACATACATTTATGCCTAATTCATCCTAATTCTCCCAAATAAACTTCTAGTCAAATAATAAAGATAATCCTTTCCAAACTTGCTTTATTTTTTTAAAAACTCTATCTTTACTTAAATTTGACATCCTGTATTTTCTGCCTATTTTAATTCTACCGCATTTATTAGATATACAAGTCATCTCAGCTGAATTTAATCTCTGCTTTAATATAATTCAATTTTTTGAGTGCCTTGTGTGTCAGCCATTGTGGGAGGACTGTAAGGTAAACGTTATAGTACCTGTGAGCTTAAGAAGTTAATGGACCTGGTAGAAAAGACACACACGCACACGCACACATTGTTTTTAAATTAAAATGCACAGAGTCAGACACGACTGAAGCGACTTAGCAGCAGCAGCAGCAAAGCAATACTTGGCAATTGTGTGTTAGATGTAAGGAGTTATGGAAGGTCAGAGGAGAGTGTCAATATTTCTGACTGGAGCAGGCATTCTTAAAGGGAACAAAAAAAATGGTTCTTGTGGGTAGAAAGCAAGAAAACATACTCTTTTTTATATAAAACAGAGATATTCATGTAGTACATAAACATGTACAGTCTATCTGGTGCTCAAAATTCAAAGGGAGGACAATTAGGAAAATATATTTTTTCCAAAGGTTCTTGGCTGATTGAGGGAAGTACAGTGACAAAGGAAAAAAAAAAAAAAAAACTCTGAGAATCATTGGTCTAGAGGAATTAGTGAGACCAGCTAGGAGAATTTTTTTCTTTTAATTTCTATTTTGAAATAACTTCAGACTTTAAAACTGCTGTAGAGACAGTACAGAGAGTGTTTGCATATACCTCACCCAATGTTTCCTCTGACTCTTTTTCTCCTTGTTTTTGATTTTCAGTAGTTTGAAAATAATATGCCTCAATATAATTAACAGGCATTTATCCTGTTAATTGTTCTTCAAGTGTCTTGGGTTGTCTGACATTAATTTGGGAAAATTTTCAGTTGTTATTATTTCAAATCATTCTTCTGCTTCTTTCTTTCTTCTCCTTCTGGTTTTCCCTCTTATGCGTGTGTTATCCCTTTCCCCAGGTGGCTCTAGTGGTAAAAAACGTGCCTGTCAATGCAGGAGACATAAGAGACACAGGTTTGATCCCTGCGTTGGGAAGATCCCCTGGAGGAGGGCTTGGCAACCCACTCTAGCACTCTTGCCTGAAGAACTCCCTGGACAGAGGAGCCTGGCGGGCTACAAAGTGTCAAAGTGTCCCAGAGAGCTGGACGTGACTGAAGTGACTTAGCATGCACGCCCTACACTTTTTGTAGTTGTCCCACCGTCACTGGATATTGGTTTTCTCCATCTGTGCTTTTTATTTTCCAGTTTCTGAAGTGTCTATTCATATGTCCTCAAGCTCAGAGATTCTTTCCCCAGCCATGTCCAGTCTACTAGCAAGCTCATCAAAGGCATTACAGTGCCTTTGACACTACAGTCTTTTTCCGTTCTTCTTGATTCATTCTTAGGATTGCCTCTCTCTCTGCTTACATTGCCTATCTGTTCTTGCATGCTGTGTACTTATCCATTAGAGGTTTTAGCTTATTAATCGTAATGGTTTAAACACCCAGTCTGATCATTCAAATACCTTACCATGTCGAGTTCTGATGCTTGCTCTGTCTACTTAAATTGCATTTTTGGCCTCTTAGTATGACTTGTAATTTTTTTCTTGACAGCTGGACATACTATAATGAATGAAAGCAAATCCTGAAAATAGGCCTTTACTAATGTAGAGGTGAGATGTGGTGGGCAAAGAGAGTGTCCTGTGGCCCTTTGATTAGATTTCAGTCTTTTAGGAAGCATATGCCTGCCTCTGGGCTGTGACCTTCCATGTCCTTCTGTTCTTTCCTTGAGTGGGACAGGATGGCTAGAGTGGGCCATGAAAAGCTCCCACATGAAAAGCTAGAGCTAACCGAAGTTGGGTATTTCCCTTTCCCCAGGTCAGTTTGACTTTGCAAATATCCAGCAATTAGACCCCAGTTAACTAGTTTCTCTTGAGGGCAATCCTTGATAAGAACAGAATGCTCTGGTCCCTTTCAAAATGGTCCCTTTCCCCCTCTTCCTGCTGGAAGGGTGAGGGAATTTTTCTCCAATATTTACTGCAGGAATGTGGCCAAACTCCTAGAGGTACACTTAACAATATTGGGCTGGAGGGGGTGGGTCTGGAGTTTTTAATTCTAGCCTCCTCCACAGAGAAGCTACAGGAATTAGTCAATTGGAGTTCAGTTTTCCTAGCCAGCAGTTGTTGCAATTGAGTTTCTGATATCAAGTCTCTGCTGTAGTGAACTGTGACTTCTTGTGGTTGCCTATCTGTCTCTAATCTGGGGGGCAGTGAAACCACTGCAATTAGGGGTTCAACATATAAATTAGGGAGGGGATACACAAATATTCAGTTCATAATGGAAAGACGCTTTGCATACTTCCCTCTGTATGAATCAAGAGCTTAATTTTTCAGTCCGTCCATTTTTTTACTTGTTGTTAGGACAAAGTGGCAACTTTCAGGCTTCTTACATAGAGAACTGGAAACCAGAAATTCCCACTTATTTCCTAAAGCAAAATTTTACATGAACATAATATAATGATCAGAACCAAGAAATTAAATTGATGCTACACTATTAATTAAAGACCTTATTTGAATTTCACAAATTTCTTTTTCTAGGATCCAAACATATTTAATCATTTCTTCTCATTTTTTTTTCTTTACCTGGGGTAAATTTACTCCCTAGAGAAGATTGGGCAGTGTCTGGAGATATTTTTAGGTTTTACAACTGGAGAGGTACTAGGGCGTCTGGTGGGTAGAGGCCAGGGATGCTAATAAACTTCTTACAAGGCAAAGGACACCCCTCTAAGAGAATTATCCAGCCCATAATATCAAGAGTGTCACAGTTGGGAAAGCCAGTCTTAAGGGAATGGCATGTACACAAACAACTGTGAAAGGTGTGCAGCAATCTGAAAGAATAATCAGTTGTCCAGGATGACTAATGCATAACTGACATTTTGGCAGATATCTTGGTCAGCATAGGCTGCTATAGCAAAATGCCATAGAGTGGGTGGCTTAAACAACAGACTTTTATTTCTCACAGTTCTAGAAGCTGGGAACTCCAAGTTCAAGGTGCTGCCAGACTCTGTTCCTGGCGAGAACCAACTTGCTGGTCAGAAATCAGCTAGCTGCCATCTTGTTGTGTGTTCCATGACCTTGGCTTTGTGTGCATGGAGAGAGAGAGCTTTAGTCTCTCTTGCTCTTCTTATGAGGACACTAATCTCCTTAGGGGTGCTCCACCCTCAAGACCTCATCTAAATCTAATTATCTCCCAAAGTCCCCTTCTCTTAATACCATGACAATGGCAACTAGGGATTCAACATATAAGTTAGGGAGGGGGTACACAAATAATCAGTTCATAATGGAAGTGGTATCTCAGCAAACTATTTTTAAATGTGGTTTAAACTCAGCTTGAGAAGTTTTAGTGTAATGATAAAAAGTTTAGGTCTTATTCAAGTAATTACTTGACATTTGTCATTCATTTTTGTTTGGCATGGAGATCTTGTTTGGAGTGCCTGCCCAGCGCCCTACTTCCCTCCTCGTTTGAGGCACCCCCACCACATGCGGTGTCGATGCAACAGGATACCTCTTCTTACACTGTGGAAGCCAAGGATTCCTCTCTTGTCTCCTAGTGACAGTGCCTGTAGCAGAAACAGCAGCATCCTGCCCAAGTATTTCCTGCTAAACTCCAGTTATTATATTTCCAGGAAAGCCCTCCCAACTGGCCTTTCCCCACACACATTTTTCAAATTTGGTGTTCCAACCTCCTATTAAGTCTGTCATTATATTCCATGTTCATTGCTAGAAAAATAAGATTGTTTTCTGAGCCTGTAGTCACAAACCCTGACTGATACAATGGGTCCCTTGCTAACATTTTTATGTAAGGAAAGTGATGCCATCGTATGTCTCCACTGAGATGTTCACTCTGAACAAGTTTGCAGTGTGGATGAAAAAGGTGGGGACTAGAGATTGTAAGAAATGTGTGATGGTTGATCACAAGAAAATACACAACGAGCTAGAATTAGAACTCAAAAGGAAAAGGAAGATAATGCAATGTGAATGTGGAGATATAATTAGTAAATTGATATGACTTGATGATTGTGAGGGTGCAGAGTACAGTGAAAAAGCAGAGGAGGTGATTTGTGACTCTTGAGAGAGTAACCTGAGCAGAAATTGATTCTACTCCCAGAGAACAATATTGTGAGCCAGAGGATAAGACACATGGTAGTGTTTCAATATCAAAAGTGAAAATTTGAGGAAGAATAATTAGATCCCTTCTGGAAATGCTGTGTTTCAAGTACCAGTAAAACACATCTTTGTATGGTTGCTATTTATTTTGTGCTTACTCCTTGTGTAATATTAATCAATAGTCCACAAATATTACTAACCTATAGCATGATGCTGAATATATAGTGAAGAAAAAGAATATTGGCTTTCACTTAGCATTAAAGCACTTAAGTAATTTTAGCAAAAATTTGTGAATATGTGTGGAGACAGTTGGCTAAGTAACACAATCCTAAGCAGAGTTTCCATTAAGTTTACACTATTGTTGATGTTGTTCATCACTAAGTCATGTCCAACTCTCTGGGACCCCATGGATTGCAGCATGCCAGGCTTCCTGTTCTTCCCCATCTCCCAGAGTTTGCCCAAAGTCAAGTCTATTGAGTCCATAATCTTACCCAGCCATCTTACCCTCTGCCACACCCTTCTCCTCCTGCCCTCAATATTTCCCAGCATCAGGATCTTTTCCAATGAGTTGGCTCTTCATATCAGTTGGCCAAAATATTGGAGCTGCAGCTTCAGTTTCATACCTTCCAATAGGCACCCCACTCCAGTACTCCTGCCTGGAAAATCCCATGGATGGAGGAGCCTGGTAGGCTGCAGTCCATGGGGTCGCTAGGAGTTGGACACAACTGAATGACTTCACTTTCACTTTTCACTTTCATGCATTGGAGAAGGAAATGGCAACCCACTCCAGTGTTCTTGCCTGGAGAATCCCAGGGACGGGGGAGCCTGGTGGGCTGCCATCTATGGGGTCGCACAGAGTCTGACACGACTGAAGTGACTTAGCAGCAGTAGCAGCAGCAATGAATATTCAGGGTTGATTTCCTTTCTGATTGACTGATTTGACCTCCTTGCTGTTCAAGGGACTCTTCAGCACCATAGTTTCAAAGTCTTCTCCAGCACCATAGTTCTTCAGCACCACAGTTCGAAAGCATCAATTCTTCAGGGCTCAGCCTTCTTCATGATCCAACTCTCACATCTGTACACGACTACTGGAAAAACTGCAACTTTAACTATATGGACGATTGCTAGCAAAGTGATGCCTCTACTTTTTAATAGACTGTCTAAGTTTGTCATGCTTCCCAGTGGCTCAGGGGTAAAGAATCCTCTTGCCAATGCAGGAAATGCCAGAGACACGGGTCTGACCCCTGGATCAGGAAGACCTCCTGGAGGAGGAAATGGCAACCCACTCCAGCAATCTTGTGGGGAAAATCCCATGGACAAAGGAACCTGGCAGGCTATAGTATATGGGGTCACAAAGAGTCTGACATAAATGAGTGACTGAGTGTATACACATGTGTGCACACACACACACATACACACAAGATTTGTCATAATTTTCCTTCCAAGGAACAAGTGCCTTTTAATTTTATGGGTGAAGTTGCCATCTGCAGTGATTTTGGAGACCAAGAAAATAAGATCTGTCACAGCTTTTAATTTTTTTCCTCTTCTATTTACCATGAAGTGATAGGACTGGATGCCATGATCTTAGTTTTTCTAATGTTCAGTTTTAATCCAGCTTTTTCACTTTCTTCCTTCACCCTCATCAAGAGGTTCTTTAGTTCTTCCTTGATTTCTCCCATTAGAGTGGTATTGTCTGCATATCTCAGGTTGTTGAGACGTCCCCCAGTGATCTTGATTCCAGCTTATGATTCATCCAGCCCAGCATTTCACTTGATATACTCTGCATACAAAATTAAATAAGTGGGGTGACAATATACAGCCTTCACATACTCCTTTCCCAATTTGGAACCAGTCAGTTGTTCCATGCCCAGTTCTAACTATTGCTTCTTGACCTGCATACAGGATTCTTAGGAGACAGGTAAAGTGGTCTGGTACTCCCATCTCTTTAAGAATTTTCCATAGTTTGTTGTGATACACACAAAGGCTTTAGCATCATCAGTGAAGCAGAAGTAGATATTTTCGTGGAACTCCCTTGGTTTCTCCAAGATGCAATGAATGTTGGCAATTTGATCTATGGTTCCTCTGCCTCTTTGAAAACCAGCTTGTGCATCTAGAAGTTCTCAGTGCACACCAATAATACCTAATTTGAAAGATTTTGAGCATAACCTTGTTAGCATGTAAAATGAGTGCAATTGTACAGTAGTTTGAACATTGTTTGGTATTGCCCTTCTTTGGGATTGGAATGAAACTTGACCTTTTACAGTTCTATGGCCACTGCTGAGTTTTCCAAATTTGCTGAAATATTGAATGCATCTGTTTTTACAATTTACAACTTTAACAGCACCATCTTTTACAGTTTTAAAAACTCAGCTGGAATTCTGTCACCTCCACTAGTTCTTCTCATAGTAATGATTCCTAAGACCCATTTGAATTCACACTCCAGGATGTCTGATCCTAGAAGAGTGACCACACCATCATGGTTATCCAAGTTAATTATATGGGTCAGTCAGTCAGTTCAGTCACTCAGTCGTGTCCAACTCTTTGTGACCCCATGGACTGCAGCACACCAGGCCTCCCTGTCCATCACCAACTCCCAGTCTTTACCCAAACTCATGTCCATTGAGTTGGTGATGCCATCCAACCATCTCATCCTCTGTCATCCCCTTCTCCTGCCTTCAATCTTTCCCAGCATCAGGGAATTTTCAAATGAGTCAGCTCTTCGCATCAGGTGGCCAAAGTATTGGAGTTTCAGCTTCAACATCAGTCCTTCAAATGAACACTCAGGCATCTGGTTCCATCACTTCATGGCAAATAGATGGGGAAACAGTGGAAACAGTGGCTGAATTTATTTTGGGGGGCCCCAAAATCACTGCAGATGGTGATTGCAGCCATGAAATTAAAATACGCTTACTCCTTGGAAGGAAAGTTATGACCAACCTAGACAGCATATTAAAAAGCAGAGACATTACTTTGCCAACAAAGGTCCATCTAGTCAAGGCTATGGTTTTTCCAATAGTCGTGTATGGATGAGAGAGTTGGACTATAAAGAAAGCTGAGCACAGAAGAATTGATGTTTTTGAACTGTGGTGAAGGAGAAGACTCTTGAGAGTCCCTTGGACTTCAAGGAAATCCAACCAGTCCATCCTAAAGGAGATCAGTCCTGAGTGTTCATTGGAAGGACTGATGTTGAAGCTGAATTATATAGGTAGGTACCATTAAAATTGAGCTCCACAGGTGGCTCAGTGGTAAAGAAACCACCTGCCAAGGAGGAGATGTGGGTTCGATCCCTGGGTCAAGAAGATCCCCTGGAGAAGGAAATGGAAACCTGCTGTAGTATTATTGCCTGGAAAATCCCATGGACTATCCCATGAACCTCTTGGGCTATAGTCCATGGGGTCACAAAGAGGCAGACACAATTTAGTGACTGAAAACAACAAAAATGACCATTAAAATTATTTAGAAATGTTTGTTTGAATGTACATTATTGTTTTGATTTTTAATGTAGAGGTTCTCTCTTCCTTGCCTGACATCATGGATTTCTAGAAGGTATAATTATCTTTGAAGCCAAACTTCCTCTACTTTGCAAAAGACTCCAGAAAGGGACTTTCAGTTGCAGATATATACGACAAATACCACCCTATCATAAAGTTTAAGTCTTCTTAATTGGAATGGAGATATTAATGGATTCTATAGGGTTATATAAATTGAATTCATCTATAACCAGACAGCAATCTTACAAATGATGAAAATTTTTTCTTGAAGGAAATGAATAATTGGAATGTTGATGGCCTGTATAATAGATTATTGGAAAGAAATAGCAGAGGTTTGGGGGGAAATTTGATGTGCACTATTGGTTTATCCAGTTCATTGGATGAATTTCTCTGTTAAAGGCTGGAACCCACACTAAAAATTGAAAAAAGCAGCAAAATATGTAGCAGATTTTAAATTCCATGTGACCTTGAAATCTGAGGAATTATGATGGGATACAGAGACAGATCAGTAAACATTGATCCAAACTACTTAGTTCATCACATCTCGACAGCAGGATAATGTGGCAATGGTCTCTACTTCAGACTAGCAATACTTTCCAATGACCCTAACAGACTGTTTTATCCTTGCTCAAAACTAACTCTAGTGGGCTTTGGAGACTACCTTAAGAAGAGAAGCTGAGGAACAGATAAGATTTCATCAATTTATGGTGTGCAGTCTCAAAGCCATAGTGATGTGACTATGAAAAGTCATACAACCTTGCAATGAACCTGAAGTTGGTGAAGCCAGACATATTGGTTATTTGGGCTCCTTTCTCCAACCTCTTTCTTAAATTGCAACAATGTATGGTCATGAACCCTTTCCCTGGTGCTGATTATAGGTTTTCCTTATCCTGAACTTCATCTTGTCCTGCCTGCAGGAGGGAAAGAAAAGTGAAGCTTGAGTGTTATTTTTCAGGCTTACTCGAACAAACGTGGTATTTTCTTCCTCAAAATGGCATCCTAAAGTACATTCTAAACTGGGTCTGACACTTAGATAATCTCTTAGAAGTTCACCAGGGCTATTATAAAGGAATTCTGCTTTATCACAAGGAGATATTTTGCCAGAGGGAGGCAGTCTGGCTACTTAGCTTCAAAGCCAACTTACTTCCACTCTACTAGCTCTAATTCTCAGTCTATTGTAGCCTTTAGCAAAACAGCTTCAGCAAGAAATAAGGAAATGCCATGAAGAACAAAATCATCAAGGGCAATGAAAATAGCCTTTTGAGCTATCATTTACTTTTCCTTCAGACTAAAAATACAAACTTTTATCAGTTGTTCTCAAATCAGCTTGCGCTCAGATAGTTAGTGGCATGAAAAAGATGTGCTGAAGTTTATCTGTACAAAACGTTGTGGTTTCTTATTTCATGGATAAGCATTTTTCAGCTTCATAGTTGAATACATAAACTGAGCAAGTGAACAACCCAAGGCTCATTTGTTGTCATAAACCAAATTGGAGTACATATTCTCCAGTATCTTGTCACATCATTAACTCAGAATACAACATGGGAAAGTTAGTTTACTGTTCAAAATAATGTTATTACAGTATTGATTGTTAGAGCAATCATGATGGAAAGAAGTAACACTGTTTCCCACCTTTCATTAAGCAGAAGGGATGGAAGGCTTGGGAATGTGGTTAAGGAACTGGAGGAAATAAAGCATGGACATATGTCTGTCTTTCTATTCTGTGCAACACTAAGCATCATCCCTGATTTATATATGTTAGTTTTTTACTCTTTTCTTTTAAACACTTAAACATTCTCTAAATGCAGGTCTAATAGTTCAATTGTGGAGTGGACTGGCATAGAAGACATTTCTCAAGTCTGTTCAGTCACATGACACTGAGTTCCTTCTATTTAAATAGCTTCACAATATCTCTCAAGTCTGGCTAAACTGTCAGACCCAAAAAAATTTTTTTTGAAAAGGTGAACATTGTTATTCAGTTGCACTTTTAAGAGAAACAAATATGCAGGGAAGAAGAAGAATTACTGAGGAGAAGTGCAGAAATAAAATTTCCTATTTTAGGCAGTTAGATAATAAATTGCTCGAGCACTGAAATGCAGAATACTTTACATCAACTGGAGAATTGGGGTTATTAAAATGATCTGTCAATAGAAACAAAGCAAAGTTTAGGTGATGAATAGCTAGCAGCTGTACCTTTAGTGCACAGTCAGGAATTTATAATGAGGTTTAGGTTCTGTTTTTCTTTTCTTTTCCCTTTTTCTGGTAAATACACAGGGAGGCCTGGAAACATTCTTAAGACTATACAGTAGATTACACTCTGTGTTTAAAATGGTGTAGAATATTTATGTTTCATAATGAATTTTTCTGGAGATAAAGCAATGCATCTCTTCCTTCAAGAGAGCCTTGCTAAGTAAATTTATATTAAACACAAATGCCCATGTGTCAAGGGTAGGATCTTTCAGATAATGATTACAAGCTCTGATTTTTTTTAAATAGAAGAAAACAGACAAATTCCAAAACATAATAATATAGTCTTAGATCTTTTAAAATATAGTTATCACAAAATTGACATTAAGACTGAATATTCAAATAAATGAGCAAGTGTCTGACTCCCTTACTACACTACCTAAAAGACCACTTTAATCTCAAATCTCTATAATTCTAGGGTTAAAAATAAATTAGGGAACTATGCTATAATTCATCTCCAGCTGTCGTTATGTTCTTGACTCCCTAGCCCTCAGTCTTCCTGAACACTGTAGCTAGGGCCACTTAACTTCATGAATTAGCTCCCCTTAAGGTTCTGGCACTCCCATGGCTCTAGTGGTGAAGAACCCATCTGCCAATGCAGGAGATGTAAGGGACACGGGTCTGATCCCTGGGTTGAGAAGATCCCCTGCAGAAGGAAATGGCAACCCACTCCAGTATTCTTTGCCTAGAGAATCCCGTGGACAGAGGAACCCAGTGGGCTATAGTCCGTGGGGTTGCGAAGAGTCAGACATGACTGAAACAATTTAGCATGCTCCCAAGGTTCTGGAGTGAAGTCTGAATCTAGTCGGGTGTTTAACATATGCTCATTTCATTGAAACAACAAACCTTATTTGTCCAATTATGTTCATTCCTAAAAACTGGTCTACTTTATTTGCTGCTGGGAGGGATTGGGGGCAAGAGGAGAAGGGGACAACAGAGGATGAGATGGCTGGCATCACTGACTCGATGGACGTGAGTCTGAATGAACTCCGGGAGTTGGTGATGGACAGGGAGGCCTGGTGTGCTGCGATTCATGGGGTCGCAAAGAGTCGGACACGACTGAGCGACTGATCTGATCTGATCTGACTGACTAAAGATGACCAAGAACACAAATGTGTGAAACAAAGTGAGAGCTATTAGTTTCCCGAAGCAAAAGAAAACACTTAACAGAGCTGTTGTGGGGGAATCGGGGAACATGGAAAGAGGGGTGGGGAAGAAGAGGGTCTCTGTCTTGCACTGGTTGGTAAGTAGGGACTTGAAGTAGGGGCCACTTCGGAGCTGGATGCATTCAAGAAGTAAAACAGTTCAGTAATACTTAGTTACTTTAAAGCTATTAGTTATTTCAGTAATCTTTGTTCAAGAAGTGGGAGAAATGAAAATGGCTGGGGATGTCATTGGTAAGAAAGTAGGAATCTCTCTGAACTGTGGTGTGGCCCTGGGTATGATTCCTGTTCTTTGCCAGCACTGTCCCTAATTCATTGGAAAACGGTCTCTGTTCTTTGAGGAACAGCAGAGTCAGGTATGGTTTTTAATTGCAAATCCTGTTTCTGTTCCAAAAGGGTCCGTGCTTCAAACTTCAGCTTCTTATTTTATGCACTCGTTCCACTATCCTACTTGTTTTTATTTTCCACTCATTTGCATTGATCTTCTGTTTCATTTCTCAATACCAGGCACATGCTGCTGAGCACCATTTGGCTGGGATCACACTAGTTCTGAATGTATCTTCCTCATGCTAATGGCTTTACGGGACTCTGCTGCCAAACTGTGTCACCAGACAGGTCATCAGCCTGTTTTAATGGCAGGATATCTCTCCGTTGCCTAAATTTCTTCCACTGCCTGCTTCAGGAACTTCTCCAGATTTTCTGCCTCATCATTTTTGTTCTGTTCAGGCTCTCTTGCCCAACCACCAAATGGAGTCTAGCAGAAAAAAATAACCACAGAAACAAAAAGTTAAAAAATTGATCCAAAATACAAATGTTTCCAAATATTTACGTTTTTGGCAATTGATAATTCACATACCCTGGGTAGCACCAATGAATATTTTATACTTATTATTATTTGCTTTAAAAAAAATCAGAGCAAAACATATTAAATTAACCTGAAATAATCAGTGATAAAAGGGGAATTGTTTCTCCTTTGTTTCAAAACTGAGCCAAGAGTGTTTGGGTTTGAGCCTTGCTACACTAGTAGTAATGGGATACTGGAAAAAAGTATTTAACTTTTTTGTGCCTTTCTTTGTAAAAACAGATACAGTAATAGTCTTACACCATAAGATGTCAATGTGTAAAGTGCATATGTAGCGCATAGTATCTTGCAATTATTATTATTTTTTAATAGGGGCAATATCTGAAGATGGGGCATTGGGAGAAAGATAATTGAGAATAGCTACAAAATTACTATTAGGAATCAATCTAGAAAACATGACTTAAAAGTTTCATTTTTAACACTGAATTTTTTTTTTTAGGTTAATGCTATTGAACAGAAATATATATGGTGACAAGAGGGGGAATAATTCAATAACGTCATTTCTGAGATAATATACCTAAAAAGGTCTGCTGCTGTGCGTAACAGGGGTGTTGCAGTCCTAATACAATTCTTAAGTGCCATTGTTACTTATGCCATTGTTTAAATCATGTAGGATTTTGCAATTTACATGTACTTGGAGGTCTTAAAACTAAGTGCACATTATAAATCAAAGGAATAATAATAATGGCTTTAGATATTATCAGCAAATAAAATACGACTATTAAATTATCTCAGTGACTTTTAGAGTAATATTCAAATATAATGTGTTATTATTTTGCTTTCCCACTAAACATTTGCTTTAACTCAATATTTCAAATTATTTCTTTTGCTTAATGCAGTCAGTAAAAATATTATAATATTGTGCCATCCTATGGAGTAGTGATTTAGATCATCTCTATTAACCTTATATTTTTTTCCTCCAACTTTTACACTGGGTACAGACATGGGAAGTAGCACTTTCTCAGATGAATATGGTGACAGTTTTCTGAGCTCTGCTTAGCAAGTACTCAGCATGATTGAACTGATTCATTGTCACCTTAAATTTGTTTACATAATTTCGTTTTCTTATCAGCCATTCAACACAGTCCCTCAGCATCCAAACAGAAGCCTTCCATTGTACTCCTTACTCCAGCCAGCATCCTCCACCTAAACATTCTTGAAAATTAACTTTAAATCTTTGCCTGAGGGGATTTTTATTCCTGCCTTCCAATTTTCCACTTCTGTGGTCTTCTCTTTGCTTCAACATATTCAGAAATGTGTGCAGTTGATAGGAACACATTTTGAAAGGCAGTGCTAAAGAGTACCCTTCTCCTCTTTTTTCCAGGGGGCTGCTCTGGTTTCATGGGGTGTGCGGTCTGTGGTGGTGGTATCTGCCTAACGAGGCAGTGGTAGTTACCTGATGTTTTATGTATTTTACTGAAGTCCACAGTCTAGTCTGTCCTGTGTTTTTTAACTCCAAGACAGATTACCAGGAAAATGAAATTTAAATAACAGTCACAAAAACTCTCTAACATAGACGACATAAAAGGCACTTACTAAAGTAAATCATATCTTGGCAACTTAATGTCTTGCAGTAATGAGAAAATTTGAAGTCATTCCTAGGAACAATAGATCATACAGCTCCATCTTTAACAGGAGCTTAAGAAAAAATGGAGGGAAAAATGCAATAGCCATTAATATAGGAAACAGCTATGAAAATAAAACTTGCAAGAGAATATACTAAATCAAAGATTTAAATATCTTAAAAATGGAACTGCTTAAAAATGGGAAGCAATTTTAAGCACAGCAAAGAGCCTTTGAAAAAATTACAGTTCAGCAGTCTTCAGACTCAACTTCATCCCAGGCGAAGCCTTATGGCACCTGGTGAGTATGGATGTGGTTGCTAAGATATGTGCAACAGAGCCTTAGAAATAGAATTTGCAAAATGCTTCTTGTGGCTGGCATTTCCCTCTATGAGTTGTAGGTGGTTCAGTTTATTCATCACCAGCAGATGTTTTAGAAAATATTTGATCACATCTAGAGAATTGATTTTATCAATTCACAGGCAGTGATTAAATTCAAAAACAATGTTTATACTTTGCAAATTCAAAAGGGACTAAATATTAGAGTTCACTGTCAGTGTACTAGTTACATCCAGACATATTCAAGAGGGCAATGATTTTCCATTTATTTTGTTTCCTATAATTACCAATATAGAAGTTGTTCGTGTAGAAAATGTAGAGAATTGTGGCTCAGCTTGTAAAGAATCCACCTGTAATATGGGAGACCTGGGTTTGATCCCTGGGTTGGGAAGATCCCCCAGAGAAAGGAAAGGCTACCCACTCTAGTATTCTGGCCTGGAGAATTTCATGGACTGAGAACTCCATGGGATTGTTTAAGAGTTGGACACAACTGAGCTACCTTTACTTTCACTTTCGTGTAGAAAATCTAGAGAATTCAGATAACCTGAAAATGGAAAATAAAATTCAACTACATGTGCATCACCCAGAGATAACCAAGCTAACTTTCTGTAGTTTGCCTTTCCAGCCTTTTTGTGCATCTTTTATTATAGCTTTAATTATAGAAAAAAAATGATACCCAATTATATATCCATTTTACAACTTGCAAGGTTTTTTAACTTAACAATTTATAACAACCATTTTTGATGTCATGAAACATATCTAGAACAAAGTTTTGTATGGCTTCAGTCCTCCCTGTTAATGTGATATTTGAAATTTAAGTCAGTAACACACTTCCATGGGCTTCCCTGGTAGCTCAGCTGGCAAAGAATCTGTCTGCAATGCAGGAGACCCCAGTTCGATTCCTGGGTCAGGGAGCTCTCCTGGAGAAAGGATAGGCTACCCACTCCAGTATTCATGGGCTCTCTGGTGGTTCAGATGGTAAAGAATATGCCTGTAATGTGGGAGACATGGGTTTTATCCCTTGGTTGGGAAGATCCCCTGGAGAAGGGTATGGCAACCCACTCTAGTATTCTTGCCTGGATGATCCCCATGGACAGAGGAGCCTTGTGGGCTACAGTCCGTGGGGGTCACAAAGAGTCAGACACGACTGAGCGACTAAGCACTACATACCTCCGCAACTAACCTCAGCTTTCAGTGATTCATGCAAAATCTTAATGTTACAGTGAAAGGAAACTGAATTTCCTTTGGATGAAAGTTTCGTCACATTCAAGATTCCTTTTCCTTTCTAAGTGAGGTCTGTTGTCTTGGGAGGAAGATATGCATGGTGGATATAGGGTACATGCATACTGGTGAGGGCAGGAGGTTTTTCACAGCTGATTCCTGTTACCTGTATCCTTTTCCAATCTAGTCCCTGGTGCTGGTGAAGTCCATTCATGAATGGAAGATAGATACTGGAGTTCTAAATATGATCTGATGTCATGATTTCTGCTGTTAACGTTGGTTTTGACAAAGATCTTGTCCACTTGCCCAGCTTTTGGAAGATCCTCAGCTTCTCTCTTTTTGACTTCTGTCAGCATCAAGTGCTGAAGCCCCAGGAGGTCTTAAAGTCCGTCACTTCACTGAGAGACTTCGGGCTCTTCCCACAGGTCCCTTGGAGTCTGGTGGGTTGTATTTTTCATGCGCTAATATCCAAGGACTACTTGTGGGGAAAAGAGAGGAGGAAAGGAATGTGCCTTCCAGATTCTCTTATTCAAACAGAGCACACTAAACTTCCCCCAGTACACCTGAAGTGGCTTCTCTCTGATGATTAAGAACACTGACTGGCTCTATCCCAATACAAAATAAAAAGTTTAAGGTTAAAAAAAAAAAAAGGAACAGTGACCAACACATCAGATAAATTTGGCAGAGTCAGGGCTACTTCCCAGGTGGCTCAGCAGTAAAGAACCTACTTATCAATGCAGGAGACACAAGGAAACATGGGTTCAGTCCCTGGGTTGAGTAGATGCCCTGGAGAAGGAAATGGCAACCCCCTCCAATATTCTTGCCAGGAAAACTCCATGGACAGAGGAGCTTGATGGGCTACAGTCCATGGGGTTGCAAAGAGTCAGACACAAGTTAACGACCGAGTATGCACACACAACTCAGGGCTAATTTTATTACGCTTTTTTTTTTTTTTTTTTAACTAAAGACAACTTTAGTGTATTTAAATGTGCATTATAAACCTCCAACGATATAATGTAGGCAGTTTTTTTTTTTTTTTTTAATGTATTTAACTGCAGTATACTTACTCTGAGGAATATCACATATAAGTCCTATTCCATGCAAGACTGAGAAATGTTTCAGGTTTCTCTGGTCTGCCTGACACAAGAAAGACCAAGTAACCTTGCTGTTAGGTAGTTATAATAGAAAAAGGAGTCCAAAATGGCAGTGACTAAAAGACAGACAAAGAAAGGGAAAAGCCTGCTAAAAGGAAACAAAGAAAAAATCCATGGACCAGAGTGAGAACCTCAGGTGAAACAAACATGCCCCCTTCCTGGCTAGCCCTAATTTGCATAGGGCAGGCTCAAGGAGGAAGGAACTAAACATATGAAAAGAGGGACCCAAGAGGCGTTGAGCCCTCTCCTTTGAGGCTGGCCCACCCTCACATCCTGATGGTGTACTATCCTTTGTTCACTGAATAAAACTCTGAGCTGTAACAGAGAGCTATAGCACTGGTCCATCATTTCAAATCTTTGTTGCGGCAAGACAGAACTGAGGAAATTACACCCTCTCCTGACATTGCCAATACTCAAATCTCACCATGGTCCTTCCCTTCTCAAAATTTTTCACTGTTTTCCCGTAGGCCTACAAAATAAAAGTCTAAACTCCTTGGCAGTAAATAAAATAGTTTTTCAACATTTAACTTCTGGCTCTGGTCCGACTACTTAGCCCTTCATGACTTTTTCCTGGCTATCAGTATTACTGAGCCAAACTTGGGTCTGCTTGCCCACATGTAGTAAGCCAGTCTACTGACACTGGGTTTTGGTGAAGAAAAGTGCAGCATTTATGGCAGGGTACCAAACAAGCAGTCTGGGGTTGTGCGGTATGTGATCACATGGGCATTCTTCTGACTGGCTGATGGTGAAGTAACTGGGAGTCAACATCATCAACCTTCTGGTTCCAACTGGTCTGGGACCTATGTGCTGTGGGCAGCATACTTCTTCCACTTGGTAGGGGCTTCAGTATCTACAAAACAGTTCAAAGGACATGGCCCAGAATATTACTTATAGCCCTTGCTGCTGCTGCTGCTGCTAAGTCGCTTCAGTCATGTCCTACTCTGTGCAACCCCATAGATGGCAGCCCACCAGGCTCCCCCGTCCCTGGGAGTCTCCAGGCAAGAACACTGGAGTGGGTTGCCATCGCCTTCTCCAATGCCCTTGAGGGGGAAGTAAAAGTCTTTGACTTCTTTGAATGGCTAAACTATTATTAGTATTTTATCTTGCTTGACTGTATTCCTTTGTTTCTGCATTTTCTAACTTCTCTGATGAAAGTTACTATTTGGAATTCAAGGAAGGGCTAGGAGACTAAAGTTTTTCTACAAACAAAAGGTAAAGATGGGACATGGGGAGTCTGTGTCAAAAAGAGCATATAGGGTCCTTCTTGGCTATATTATTACCTACTTTTAAATACTACAATATTGAATTGCCTATAGATTCCAGAACAATACTTTCTCCTCTGTACCTTTGTACACACTCTTCCCTCTGCCTGGTATCCTTTCCCTTGGGAGTCTAATCAACTTTTTACATCTTAAAGTTCTCAGCTCAAATGCTGTATTCTCTGTGACATTGAACTTGACACCCCTAGGCTGATTTAGGTGCTTCTTCTCCCTCTAGTGCACTTGGCCCACGCATCTTTAAGAAATTGTCTTATTTAGTTACAACTGTTTGCTTGAATTGTCCCTCTGCAGTAGGCTATAGGTCCTTGAGGGAGTAAGCAGTATCTTATTTCTTATATAATGTCATTAACACCAGAAGGAGACATGAGCACAGTTCTTTATAGAGTCAAGTCCCCTGGCTCTGTTGGCCTATGAATTAAGCACCCAGAATCAGAGCAATATATCAAGAAGTTCTTTACTTATGGTTCAAGTTTTCTCCACACAGGATATCATAGTGAGTAGGGGATGAGAAGAGGCTTATAACAGCTACTCAGTGAACATACCAGTAACTTCCTGAATGTGACAGAACTTCATTCTTTCTTACTCTTAATTCCCAAGTACACTTGGGAGTCTCTCCCCTACAGTAAATTCCTTTTTTATTCACCCTTCTCCCATTCATCCCAGAGTCCCTTAAAGAATTTTTTCCCCTCATTCCTGCCTGATTGTCTTGCTTCTTTTCTTCAGATTTTATCTATGATTGACAAGCTTTCTCTTTGGTCTAGTTTTGACTTAAATGAATGGAGAAATTTTGGATCTCTGAGAATAGAGAAAATATTAAAGGAAAGAACAACTGTTTCAGTCTCAGGCTCAAGCACCAACAGGACATTTACATCCTTCTGAGCAATCTCGTCTTAGCATAACTACTGTGTTTTTATACAGAGAGAGACATTTCCTTTCTTTCTCTAAGTTGCATTTTATAAGTTTTGTTTACTTATTTTTGGTCACACTGCACAGCCTATGGGATTTTACTTCCTTGACCAGGGATCAAACCTGCATCCCCGACAGTGACAGCACAGAGTCCTAACCCCTGGCGATCCAGGGAATTCCCTAAGTTGCATTTTATTTATTTTTTAATAATTGAATGAATTTACTTACTTTATTTTTGGCCATGCTGGATCTTCACTGCTACACGGGCTTTTCTCTAGTTTCAGTGACCAGGGCTACTCTCTAGCTGTGGTTCATGGGCTTCTCATTGAGGTGGCTTCTCTTGCTGCGGCTTCTCTTGTTGTGAAGCATGAATTCTAGGGTACACAGGCTTCAGTAGTAACAGTACATGAGCTCAGTAGTTGCAGCTGCCCAGCTCTAGACCACAGGCCCGATAGTTGTGGTGCATGGGCTTAGCTGCTCTGCAGCATGTGGGATCTTCCTGGGTCAGGGATACATGCAAATATGTATTTTTATTTTGCTGCTAAGAGTTGAGTAATCTTATTTAACATTTCATGGCACACCATCAAAATAGATCCATATAAGTTGTTTTCTTTTATATTATTTATTCGTACATTTTATCCCTTTTTCCACTTTCACTCATCTACTCTGTCCCTACTCTGTCCCCCAAAACAATAAAATTTTTTTGGGGGGGTTATGTCTCTTTAGACTCATAAACCTATTAATGAATAGGTTTTCAACATTTCAAAATAGTCTTTCAACATTTAACTTCTGGTTCTGGTCCAACTACGAACCTTTTGTGACTTTTCCCTGGCTATTAGTATTACTGAGCCAAACTTGGGGGGGATTTGAGGTAGGAGATAGATATTCCCCCGCATTGTTGTTGTTGTTCAGTCCCTAAATTGCAACTCTTTGTGGACTGCAGCACACCCGGCTCCTCTGTCTTTCCCAGAGTTTGCTCAAACTCATGCCAATTGCATCCTTTGTCACCCGCTTCTCCTACTGCCTTCAATCTTTCCCAGCACCAGGGTCTTTCCTAATGAGTCACCTCTCGGAATCAGGTGGCTGAGCTTCAGCTTCAGCATCAGTGCTTCCAATGAATATTCAGGGTTGATTTTCTTTAGGATTGACTGACTTGATCTCCTTGCTGTCCAAGGGACTCTCAAGAATCTTCTTCAGCACCATAGTTCGAAAGTGTCAATTCTTCGGTACTGTTTTCTTCACTGTCGAACTCTCGCATTCGTACGTGGCTACTGGCAAAACCATAGCTTTAACTTTATGGACTTTTGTCAGCAAAGTGATGTCTCTGCTTTTTAATAGACTGTCTAGGTTTGTCATAGCTTTTCTTCCAAGGAGCAAGCGTCTTTTAATTTCATGGTTGCAGTCTCTATCCGCAGTGATTTTGGAAACCAAGAAAATGAAAAAAGAGAGTCTATTTCACCCAAGTTTTCTCAAATTCTCACCCCCCACCACCAAATACATGTGCACATATACAAAATAAAATTAAAATACTGTTTTGCTAGGTTGACTATTGGATCAAGTGAAAAATATGTACCAAGATATTATCCCAATAACTATATTAAATGGCCCCTCATTCTCTTTCCCCTTTATGGAACAAATAATAAATTATTCTGCTTCTGACATTTTAGAGTTTTAATTTTTAAAAATATTTCTAGTTGGTTCTTTGACAACGTTTAAAGTGGCTAACTTTTTCTTTTTACCTTTATAGTACTTGATACACACACAAACCATTAACAGGTCTGAATTTTAAATAAACACATAGAATGCATTTTCTCACCTCAATTTTTGCACATCATTCTAAAAATAAAATATGAAAAACTGGAGAAGTTTATATTTTGGGGAATCACAGTGTGTTTAAAATTTAAGTGATAAGGTTTTTTTTTTTTAATTTTATTTTATTTTAAACTTTACATAATTGTATTAGTTTTGCCAAATATCAAAATGAATCCATCACAGGCATACATGTGCTCCCCATCCTGAACCCTCCTCCCTCCTCCTTCTCCATACCATCCCTCTGGGTTGTCCCAGTGCACTAGCCCCAAGCATCCAATATCGTGCATTGAACCTGGACTGGCATCTCGTTTCATACATGATATTTTACATGTTTCAATGCCATTCTCCCAAACCTTCCCACTCTCTCCGTCTCCCACAGAGTCCATAAGACTGTTCTATACATCAGCGTCACTTTTGCTGTCTCGTACACAGGGTTATTGTTATCATCTTTCTAAATTCCATATATATGCGTTAGTATACTGTATTGGTGTTTTTCCTTCTGGCTTACTTCACTCTGTATAATAGGCTCCAGTTTCATCCACCTCATTAGAACTGATTCAGATGTATTCTTTTTAATGGCTGAGTAATACTCCATTGTGTATATGTACCACTGCTTTCTTATCCATTCATCTGCTGATGGACATCTACGTTGCTTCCATGTCCTGGCTATTATAAACAGTGCTGCGATGAACATTGGGGTACACGTGTCTCTTTCCCTTCTGGTTTCCTCAGTGTGTATGCCCAGCAGTGGGATTGCTGGATCATAAGGCAGTTCTAGTTCCAGTTTTTTAAGGAATCTCCACACTGTTCTCCATAGTGGCTGTACTAGTTTGCATTCCCACCAAGAGTGTAAGAGGGTTCCCTTTTCTCCACACCCTCTCCAGCATTTATTATTTGTAGACTTTTGGATCGCAGCCATTCTGACTGGTGTGAAATGGTACCTCATAGTGGTCTTGATTTGCATTTCTCTGATAATGAGTGATGTTGAGCATCTTTTCATGTGTTTGTTAGCCATCTAAGGTTTGTTTTTAAAAGTTAAAGAAACATCCATACTTATTACTTGACTTTTAAACACGTCAACTCTTTAGTAGCCCTGAGCACACACATTAAATGCAGAAGCCATGGAAGCTCTTATCTCTGACCATTGTGACTTTCCTTGTCTCTGCTGACATCCCTCAATGTTCACTTTCATTTTAAAGTGAAATTGGGGTCAATTTTGTTTCTTTGGAAGATATAAATCTCCTACCAAGCCTGATAATGACTGGATTGTGTCCTAAGAGGTTGCAGTCCACAGATAAATATTCTAATCTCTATTTTTTTTTATATTTGTGTGTGTGTGCTTGTAGCTTGGGGGGGTCTTCATTTTTAAAAAGCCTTTCATTACATAATGGAGTATAGCCAATTAACAATGTTGTGATAGTTTCAGACTCACAGCAAAGGGGCTCAGCCATATATGTATATGCATCCATTCTCTCCCAAACTCTCCTTCCATCCAGGCTGCTACAGAACATTGAGCAGAGTTCCATGTGCTATACAGTAGGTTCTTGTTGGTTATCCATTTTAAATATAGCTATGTGTACATGTTGATCCCAAACTCCTTAACTATCCCTACCCCACATCCTTACGCCCTGGTAACAATAGGTTCATTCTCTAAGTCGGTGAGTCTGTTTCTGTTTTGTAAATATATTCATTTGTATTATTTCTTTTTAGATTTTGTGTATATGGAATGTCACATCATTTTTCTCCTTCTCTGTCTGTCCAGTGAGAGAATTCTTGGTAAAGAACATGGTCATGGATAACTTCTTATAAGGTGTGAAATCACTCCATAGCCAGAGAGCTGCTACGTAGAATTGTTTATTAACAAGAGTTCCATAGCTTAGAGACACAAGTCAAACAGCTAAGCACAAGTATAAAATCTCTCCTTTGCTCTCTTTCTTTTTTCTTTTGTGGTATAATTGATTTACAATGTTGTGTTAGTTTCAGGGTTTACAGCAAAGTGATTCAGATACATAAATATATATGTGTGTGTGTATATATATATATATATATATATATGAAAGTGAGGTGAAAGTGAAAGTCGCTCAGTCATATCTGACTCTTTGCGACCCCATGGACTATACAATCAATGGAATTCTCCAGGCCAGAATACTGGAGTGGGTATCCTTTCCCTTCTCCAAGGGATCATCTCAACCCAGGGATCGAATCCAGGACTCCTGCACTGCAGGCGGATTCTTTATCAGCTGAGCCAAAAGGGAAGCCCAAGATTTCCCCATACTATACCATGAAGTTCCCTTATATAAAATTATTCCAGCATTAATGGCAAAGTCTGGTAACATGAAAAAAAAAAATGATCAAGTTCATGGATTCTGGAACCAGACTGCCTGGGTTTGAAACACTGCTCTGATATTATTTAACATTTTTCCTTTCCTCATAACATTGGTTGAGGATTAAATTAATTGATAATTCATGTTAAGAGTAAGGACAAAATGAAAAGCAGAGAGTGTGAGGGGGAATTGCCAACCTCATCCTCCCAAAGAAAGGCAAATCAGCAAGTCTACAAAGCCAGGGGAGTCAAGCACACTGGGCTTTGTGCTCATCCTGTGTCCAGATGCCACTGCTCCCACATCCCCTTTTGTCTGGGAGAAGTTCCTGCTCTTATGGTCTCCAAAAGATGCCCCCCACCCCCACCCCAGGACTGCCATACCTGTGGCTATCCACGTGCAATTTTGCCCTGGAGTTTGATGCAACCTTCTCTGATCATGTCAAGGAGAACTGGCTCACTCTCTCCCTCCAGACCTGTTTTCCTTGGCATGTTTGTGGTTGTTTTCCTATGTTGAAGCTTGATGGGTTCCAGGAGTGTCCAGCCTCTGATGGATCATCTCTGCATTGTGTTAGAATGGCTTATTGTTTTCAAATCTATCTGATACTCATAGATTGAGATTTTCCTTGACTATTTAGCCACCTGGAGTTGAACCAAGCAGCTTCTATACCAGTTCTGTGGACCTCAAGGAGTAGTCCATGTGTGTGGTGGTTTCCTCATCCAGGGATATTTAACTGGCCCTCGCACTCTTGGCTGCAAGAATCTAAAGGACACCACCATTGCTAGCATAGTGCCAATGTGTTTATTCAGTTAATGGGAGCACATTTCCATCTCCAAGAAAGAAAAATGGAGTGGGTAGCCATTCCCTTCTCCAGAGGATCTTTCTGATCCAGGGATCATACCTGGGTCTCTTGCAATGCAGGTGGATTCTTTACCATCAGAGCCACCAGAGAATTGCTAATAAAAGACAGGTGTTTGGAAAGAGGAAACTGGGTTGTCTGTCTTTCCTTCTTTGGTGGGTAAATGTTTCTTAAATTAGGATCCCATCCTCATTCTTCTAAAAGCTCTTATTTTTTTAATCTTTCTTAAGTTTTGGAGTTTTCACTTGAATATTGCCTCCATTGGGCTTCCCAACTGGGCACTAGTGGTAAAAATCTTGCCTGCTAATGCAGGAGATGTAAGAGATGCTGGTCCGATCCGATCCCTGGGTCCAGAAGATCCCTTGGAGGAGGAATTGACAACCCACTCCAGTATTCTTGCCTGGAGACTCCCATGAACAGAGGAGCCTGACGGGCTATAGTCCATAGGGTCACAACTGTAGCGACTGAGCACACACACACGAATTGTCTCTGTATGGTGGGATGTTCACAATACAGACTTCAGCTAAGCACATCCTCGGAGAAGGCAATGGCACCCACTCCAGTACTTTTGCCTAGAACATCCCATGGACGGATGAGCCTGGTAAGCTGCAGTCCATGGGGTCGCTAGAGTCGGACACGACCGAGCAACTTCACTTTCACTTTTCATTTTCATGCATTGGAGAAGGAAATGGCAACCCCACTCCAGTGTTCTTGCCTGGAGAATCCCAGGGACGGGGGAGCCTGGTGGGCTGCCAGAGTCTATGGGGTCACACAGAGTAGGACACGACTGAAGTGATTTAGCAGCAGCAGCAGCAGCAAGCACATCCTACAAAAAACTGTGTGGGTGGGCACTTTTTTTCAAATTACAAGCATAAGAAAGTATCACAGAGAAAGTTATGTCTATAGAGTAGCATACTATGTACAAGACTATAAGGAGAGCAGTGGAAATTTTTCTACTTCAAGAAGAGAATACTGCTTCTTTTCTGGAGTACTAAAATTAAGTACTTTCTACTGCCCTTTGTTTTATTCAAGAAGTCATTGGTCAGTCTTTAGAAATCAAAATTTTAAGTAAATCAATTTCTAATGACTTCTTGAATAAAACAAAGGGCAGTAGAAAGTACTTAATCTTAAATTAGTAGAAAATGGATTAAAATCTGTCATTCCCATTTACTAGCTTCTGGTCTGAATCATGTAGCATCTCTGAGCCTTTATTTTCTCTTCTATAAAATGCATATGCTAATCTTTACTCCACATGATTTTTTTGATATAGTAAAATGAGAAAACATGTAAAACAACAAGAACATGGTTATTATCGTCATAATAAACAACAGAACCCCACTTATTCATCTCTACGTTGAATTCAGCTATATGTAACTTCCAAGAGTCAGTGTGGAATTTCCTTCAAGCTAAAAAAAAATCAACTTAATTTGCCTCTTTGGAATTAATAACTCCTCTAAAGGAATCCAATGATTTCTTAAAGAACAATATCTGAAGGAATTAGATGATTTCTTTAGCATCTTAGGGCTTCTCAGGTGGCCCAGTCAGTAAAAAAAAAATCTGCCTGCAATGCAGGAGACACAGGAGACGAGGCTTCAATCCCTGGGGCAGGAAGGACTAACCACTGGAGGAGGAAATGGCAACCCACTCCAGTATTTTTGCCTGGAGAATCCCATGGACAGAGAAGCATGGCGGGCTATAGTCCATGGGGTCACAAAGAGTTGGACAGGAATGACACAACTGAGCATACACGCATGCATTTAGCATCTTAGCCTAGATTTCTATTCCCCAAAATAAAGAATGACAAAAGATTACATTATTCCTGTAGCTACAACGTTAGTACCCACTGAAAATTGTTTGCACCATACTCTATAATAAATGTATTTTTCACTTAGTTGCAAAAGACTCTATCTCCAAGAAGCTGTATGTTTTTCCAAATCATGAAAGTGTTGAAGTCAGTAATTGATATTATTAAATATGTTTACTGCTGATACAGTGACATGGCTGAAATGTGCTTGCTTTGCTATGCTGAAATTTGATGGAATATTGAGTCTGATTTCAATTCTACAGTGCATGTCAGCAAAACTTCAACATGTGAACCAAAGAAAGTGGGAACAGTTGATAAATGTTCTTCCTGAATCGGTCTCAGAAATAGGAGCAAATCGATTGCTTGTGGTAACATATGCTGTGGTTTCAGGCAGAGTCTGTGCAAAGAAGCCTAGGTTCAGAGCAGCTGAGCTTTCTCCACAGAATGAGGCAAGTCCTGTAAGGCTGGAGGAATTGGCTCTAAGCTCTATCTTCAGACCAGGCTTTGCTTGGGGGCTATGCTTATGCTGTATTCCTGGGAGGCCACATTTTGTTTGTTCTGGAAAGGCGACATGTTTTTTTCACTATGTTGCAAAAATAGTAAAGAATGACAGAAAACAATATTCAGGCATATTGACTGGAGAAACATCTTTTTGTAAGAGCATGGCCAGAAAAATGAAATATTTTTGGAAATAATATAAAATGGACTTTTAAAAAGTTACATGATGTGTTGCATCTAAGTAGGCCTTAACTAGGGGTTTCCCAGGTGGTACTAGTGGTAAAGAACCTGCAGGAGACAGAAGAGGCATGGGTTCAATCCCTGGATCAGGAAGATCCCCTAGAGGAGGGAATGGCAACCCACTCCTGTATTCTTGCCTGGAGAATTCCATGGACAGAGGAGTCTGGCAGGCTCCAGTCTATAGGGCCCCAAAGAGTCAGACGTGACTGAAGCAACTTAGCATGCACACATGCATTATCCAGGCAAAGATTTATAAATTGCTATCAAAATGTGAATTTTACCATGGACAAGTCCAGAGCTTATTTTCTTCTCAAAGAATTAAGCATGTCTGATGTTTTCCAGTGTTTTCAGTTTCAGAATTTTAGGTTGCAACACTTTATGCATATAAGGCTATTTTTATAGAGAACAGACATTTATATCCATATTTATAATGTCACTAATGCTGCAGAAAAATAATGCACTTGCATATGCCTCATCTTTTTTAATCTTTGTAACGACCATGTGACCCATTTAGCATGGCATTTGAATCCCTATTTTACAAATTAGGGCACTAAGACTCACTGTAGGGAGTGACTTGCTCAGCATCACGTGGTTAATAAGTAAGTATCTCATTAATGGCTCTATCTCACCGATCTTGGTTCTAAGCTGAATGGGCTGAATTTCAGTAGATCAGAACGTTTCCTGTTTGCTTTGTATCATTTACTGACATAACTGAAAATAGAAAAAAAGCTGTTAAAATTTTCCCCTTTATTATTTCATTCATTAGATAAGATTAACATTAATTATTAAATATCATTATGAAAGATATTAATTAACAAAGATTAGTCTCAAGTATTAATATTACTAACATTAATTAAGAATTGTGTTATGGGACTTTCTTGGTGGTCCAGTGGTTAAGACTTCACCTTCTAATCCAGGCAGTACGAGTTCATTCCCTGGTCAGGGATCCCACATTCCTCGCAGCAACCATAAAACCAAAACATAAAACAGAAACAATATTGTAACAAATTCAAAAAAGACTTTAAAAATGGTCTACATCAAAAAGAAATCTTTATAGAAAAAAAAAAGAAAGAACTGTGTTGCTCCCTGAGCAAGGATCACAGAATGTTAGATCTGAAAGATGTTAGTGATAATGTAGTTCAAACTCCATACCATGTTTGCCAAGTTCTTTTTTCACCTATAACATCTATAAACTTCACAGACCTTCTCCATTATTCACATCCAAGTACTAATCAGGCCTGACTTTGCTTAGCTTCTGAGATCAGACAAAATCAGGCATGTTCAAAGTGGTATATTGTTCATCTTCTAAGATTATCAACATTGTCAGTTTCCAACTTTACTCATGGGGTTTATTCTCTGCATCTGTTGCAGACTTTTCAAAAAAAGATGTTGACCAAATCAGAAGGATAATTGAAGATATGTTCTAAATGGGCTAATTAAAAAGGTGTGGGCAGGGTTAGGAGAAAGCAGTAAGAGATGGTGAAACCTTGAAGTCACTGTCTCTCGTGGGCCTGAAGCAGCCAATAGAGGGAGCAGATGCTGGAACTCACAATCCCTGGAGGAGAGGGCTGAACTGGAACTGACAAGAATGAAGACAGGAAAACAAAAATGCTAAACTCACTTTCTTCTGAACAACCTACCTCATGCCATGATTCCCATTGTCCCAAACCTGAATCCAGATGGTGTACCAACCCAAGTGTATTTCAAACAGATCCTAAGGTAACATTAAAAGACACTTACTCCTTGGAAGGAAAGTTATGGCCAACCTAGATAGCATATTCAAAATCAGAGACATTACTTTGCCAACAAAGATCCATCTAGTCAAGGCTATGGTTTTTCCTGTGGTCATATATGGATGTGAGAGTTGGACTGTGAAGAAGGCTGCGTGCCAAAGAATTGATGCTTTTGAACTGTGGTGTTGGAGAAGACTCTTGAGAGTCCCTTGGACTGCAGGGAGATCCAACCAGTCCATTCTGAAGGAGATCAGCCCTGGGATTTCTTTGGAAGGAATTAGGCTAAAGCTGAAACTCCAGTACTTTGGCCACCTTATGCAAAGAGTTGACTCATTGGAAAAGACTCTGATGCTGGGAGGGATTGGGGGCAGGAGGAGAAGGGGACAACAGAGGATGAGATGGCTGGATGGCATCACTGACTCGATGGACATGAGTTTGAGTGAACTCCGGGAGTTGGTGATGGACAGGGAGGCCTGGCGTGCTGCGATTCATGGGGTCGCAAAGAGTCGGACACGACTGAGCGACTGAACTGAACTGAACTGAAGGTAACATATTCCTTGGGAGTACAATTCTGGGGAAGGAAAATTGAGGGAAAGGGGAGTGAAGGAACAAAAAGAAAGCAAATATAAAAAGCACTTTACCAAACTGGCTCCATCTTCACAACAAGCAAATGTGCTGGTTTCAGAAAACATCTCCAGAAAACATGGTATGAAGCTATGATGTACATCAAAAATTTGAGGATTTTGCTTGCTATTACTGCCCCTGCGTGCATGTGTGCATGCTAAGTTGCGTCCTGTTTGAGACCCTATGGACTGAAGACCACAAGGCTCCTCTGTCCATGGGATTCTTCAGGCAAGAATACTGGAGTGGGTTGCCGTGCCCTCCTCCAGGGAATCTTCCTGACCCAGAGATCAAACCAGCATTTCTGGAATCGCTTATATCTCTTGCATTGGCAGAGGGTTCTTTACCTCTAGCATCACCTGGGAAGCCCAATATGGACCCTAAAAAGTGTCAGCTCCTCTGATCTGGATTGTGGCATGCATGGGCACTGAGTGGTCTTGTGGTGTTTCCCACTCATGAGCAATGAAGAAGCTTCAAGGTGCAAGGTAAAAACTGTGAAGCCTGAGTCAGCCTTCTGCAAGATCACACCTGTGAGCCATCTGAAGAAACCGCCAAGAAGAAGTACTCTCGGCTGGAAGTGGCAGGAAAGACCTAGCTCCATGATCTTCCAAATAATATTAGCTCTCGCTGAAGCTGCATCAGTCAGAGAGCCAGCAGTGCAGTGGTGTCAATCTGGGGACATATAAACTCATCTTGGCACAAAGGGTCAGAGTGTTTATAAACAGAGACCAGCCTCACAGGGCACCAAAGGGAGGCAGGAGTTGGGGGAGAAGAGAAATGGGTCTGGAGGGGCACATGAAAAATAGGCATCATGCATGAACGAAATGGGAACACGTTTCTGCAAACTGACCCTGCTCTATTTGGTAACACCTTATCTTCAAAGTTTGTTTTTTAAGATGTCTGAAATTAGAGTGGCAAGACAGAGTGTTCTAGTGGTATAGTCTGAAGGCTTTGTGTGTGCTCGCGTGCTCACTCAGTCATGTCTGACTTTTTTGCAACCCCATAGACTGTAGCCGGCCAGGTTCCTCTGTCCATGGGATTCTCCAGGCAAGAATACTGGAGTAAGTTACCATTTCCTACTCCAGGGGATCTTCCCAACCCAGGGATTAAACCCAAGTCTCCTGCATTGGCAGGGGGATTCTTTACTACTGAGCCACCAAGGAAGCATGGCTTTGTGTGTAGCCTTGGAAAACTGTACTCTGTCCATTATAGTGGTTTATTTTCATCCGACCTCCTGTAAAACTGCATTTTTACTCAGGGCTCACCCTTACCGTGGAAACAAATGCCATGTTTCCAGTCTTCTCTTTCCTGCAGAATTTGCTTTTTGTTTCCTCACCTCAGTCTCATTCCCAATTTGACAGTCTTAGCAGTGTTAGAGATTTATATGTGCATTTTAGTATTTAATTCTTTTTATACACTGTTTCATTATTATGTTTAACCCAGTAATTTTTTTCTCTTTGATAATTACAATAAATTTTAATTTTAATCACTAGTTAAACAGAATATCATTTCCCCTCTTCAATATTGTAAAAACTAACCTAACCTAGAAGTAAATTTGCATTTATTAATGTCAAACATCATCTAGTTACCTGTAATTGTGATTGGAACCACATAAAAAAAAAGAAAAAAGCATTTGCCTATCTCAGCTGTCTAAATTTGACTAACAATTAATATTTGCAGGTGCTAGGAAATTTACTTAGATGGTTGATTCCAGGGCACACCTTGTAGATCATGGCATTTGAGGCATGGCATTAGGCCTCGAAGTACATAACTCAGAAAAGGATTATGCAGGTGCAAAAAGGATTCACAGATGAATTGCCAAATGCCTCATTTTGTACTCCTCCAATTCTGAAGACAATGTCATCAGTCTGGTTTGTATTAACTTTTGATAAGATCTAATTAGAAATAAAGACTAGAGCAGTTTTATAGAACCAAAAACTTTTTTCATCTATAAGCTCTTGGAAAATCATAAATTATTCTGTCTTCCCCTCCTTCCTAGTTCCACTCTTGCCAAGTTGCATGTATAAAGCCACCTTTGCAAGATTA